>NW_025941326.1:0-22806 GCF_000764305.2 Hyalella azteca | reverse complement strand
AATCATACACGCCCCGTATTTATGACTAGATTAAAAGAGCCGTAGCAATCATACACGCCCCATTCTATGCCGTGTGCTTTTTATCGTCGATCTTGTTTCCTTGCCGTGCGAGGGCCTTCAGCTGCTCGCCCGGGCAAGGTCAAGGGAAGCCACTACAGCGCGAGGGGGGGCAGAGCAGAGGACGACTGCCCTGCCCAAGCAGGGTACGGCTGCCCTGCCCATGCAGGGTACGGCTGCCCTGCCCAAGCAGGGTAGAGCTGCCCTGCCCAAGCAGGGTACGGCTGCCCTGCCCAAGCAGGGTAGGGCTGCCCTGCCCAAGCAAGGTACGGCTGCCCTGCCCAAGCAGGGTAGGGCTGCCCTGCCCAGGCAGGGTACGGCTGCCCTGCCCAAGCAGGGTAGGGCTGTTCTGCCCAAGCAGGGTACGGCTGCCCTGCCCAAGCAGGGTAGAGCTGCCCTGCCCAAGCAGGGTACGGCTGCCCTGCCCAAGCAGAGTAGGGCTGCCCTGCCCTGTGCCCAGTTTAGCGAATCATATTTAGGAAGCCTGGTAAGCCCAGGCTGGTAAGAGGGTACTGACCTAGGCCGTTTTGGTTCACTAACTAAAAAATTTATTTAATGCCATACACTCAGCTTGGTTGATAGTTTCTGTAATGCATTAATTGAACAGACTGAAAATAGATGGCAGAGTGAAAAGAAATAACTCAATAGAGTCAACATACACAAAATCGTCTCATGAAAATTTGAAAATCTTACCTGCGTATAAATTTGAACTGTGGCATTTTCTAGGTTGATTAGAAGTGAATAAACGTATAAATGGAGTGAACCTGGACCAAGCCTGAAATGTAAATGCCTTTCCTAAAAAGGATGAAGGAAATGCAGATAATCCTGACAAAGCTGCATGGTCAAAGAGAAGAACTCAGGTCCTACTCTTGTTAGGACAGAAGAAACAAGCGGAGCTGTCGATCCAAGTCGGGCAGGAAGAAACGAGGGCAAATACAACACGTCGGAGTAGCAGGAACTGCTGAGGCGTGCGAGTGGCAGAAATGGATCCACATTAAAATTCTATCGAGCACTTTCTAGCTATTTAATTTCTTTAAATTTAGATTTTTCTTGGTTATGTTCTTACAACAATTCGCCCGTGATTTTAATGTAGGCACTAACTATTTATAAAATATTTTAACTATATATATTTAATATTTACTTTAATGTAGGCACTAACTATTATAACTGTGCGTGAGCACAGCATTAATTGTCGTCACAGGTGTTAATGTTTTTTTAACCAAGCTTCTTCTCTACTGACTTTTACTTAGGACTCGTACTTTCACTTTTATAGCACTCTAAAAACTTCACATTGTCTCTGAAACTTGACTAAGTTCCAACAAGATTCCTCTATGTTTATAAAAAATCAAAAATATGCGATTTTCAATGATTTTTTAATTACATGTTTTGCCTGTTTCAAGGTACTTCTTAATAAGTTGTCAAGCAGCAACACATGTTTTCATGCCTCAAATGAATGGTTATCGAAGGCTGGAGGTGCGAGGACAAGCGTCTGCGGCTTTGAGTCGAGGGCAAGTGAGACTTCAGATTTCCGGAGCAATGAATTCCAGGGGTCGTTTTCTGCTCGACATATTATAAATAAGATCGTTTTCCTCACACTCTTTGAAAAACTAAAAAATATCTTCTTTGTTTTCTTTTTTTACCGCGAAACACGCAAATCTTCGTCCAAGTTGTACGTGAATTCCCTAATTAAAATTTTATTCACATGAATAAAATTTCTTCTCCATCCGAGCGATCACTGCGCCAAAGAAAATATAAAAACCTCAAATTACTAATAGTTCCATCAGAGAGTAACGAAGACTTGCTGGTCTATACTTTCAAAAAAAGTTACGAGATCGTAAGTTCATCAGCCAATCATTGACGGCCTATCGAGCAAAATCCACCAATCATAGACAAGAAAATAGAGCGCAAGTACTTACGTTCACTTAGCGAGTTTTGGAAGTATGGCCCCTGGTCTTTATGCTGACATGAGCGTGACACGTACCGTTAGTTCAACGCAAGAAACTTCATCTGAGAGGCAAAGCAGACTTCTGGTGATAAAAATTTTTAACGAAGCTTTCCTCCTCAACTAAGAAAAAAAAAGAATGTTATTTCCGAACTAGTCGGAATCTGTAAAAATTTTCTTTTGCTTGAAACTATGATGTGCTACAGAGAAACCTACTGGTATATTGATGTGTTACAGAGAAAATTAAATAAATAAGAATGTTTTGTTATAAAATTGTAATATATGCAACTTATAATCATGTTCGAAAGTATCTCTATATTTTTTTCAGAGTATAGGCAAATTCTCCTGATTTTAAAATATAATTTTAGTACACTGTCAACGAGAAACTAAACTCCTTCAAGTGATCTTTGAATGTTGACATTAATGCCGAACTTTTCTGACATTTACATCGCCGTTGATCGAATCTACCACATGCTGTTATCATCGATCTTGGTGACGCTTTAACGGGACTTTGCTGCGTGAGTCAGAAACACTGTTATGTTATAGGCTCACCCTGAATAATGTTGAAATTGCAAGTAGAATTTACGTTAAGCAATCGCAGAATGCGGATAAATTTTCATTGCAGTGGCTTAAAAATTATGCATTTTCTATTGTTGTTCAAACTGTAATTAATTAATGAAATGCGTAAAGGTTGACTGAAAGTTGAATAAAAAGTATTAATTCATTTTCGTCTGGGTTAGGTAGAGGATCGACTTGGTTGGCTTCTCAGATCATTAATGAGAATTTCAAATTTTTGTTGTTTAGTGACGAAAGGATGCTTTTTGGTGGAATAAAAAGCGAAATTAACATGCCTAACTGACAGGTTTCAGCGATAAGTCAGAAGTGAAAGTTAGACTTTCATTATTGGTCCCATTTCTTACGCTCGCGTTCATCACGATTTAGGCTGGCATCTGCCAACACGCTGAGTTTGTACCAGGAAACCGAAGGGTCCACGTTTTTATTTCGTTAGAGCCGACGACCTTACGTGGACTGCTGCCACTTTATGCGATAATCAACCGGTAATAGAGAGGAGTGTTTTTCATCATTAGGATGTGAAGGCACTGATCATGAGTGCAAGTGACATACTTGTCTAAGTCCGTCACCTTCAACTTTCTCTCGTACACTTGTTTCAGAAAAAGTTGCATTCGTCGTAGCATGCGGGATCTTTTTTGATCCTATACACTAGAAAGGATTCTGATTTTTTCGGTCAAGTGGCACAAGAAGAAGCAGAACTGAACTTTCTGAGATATTATTTATGGTCCCAATTTGTTGACTTCTTTTTTTGGGGCTGGATTTATATGGATATAACAAGTGAATGGTAGCGTTTACAGACATGCATGTAGACGAGTGAAAATATAAAAATGAGAAGCTGGGAATTGAGGTTTGTGAACATATAGATGATAAATTATGCTCAATACGGACAGAGACAAATAATCTTAACTGATTTTTCCAAAAACATGTATTTACATATGTGAGCAAAACATAAACTTCATGAGAGAAATTGTATGGCCGTTAACGGGATTTCTGTTCACAGCTTATGTCGCTCTGTGTTATGTAGTTTCAAATTTTGTTGAATAGCACTCTTCTATGTTCTAAAACCTTTTTCTTGAATACATTGTTACCGGACCTAATGACCACGAAACCATAGGTAAATTTTGTTGTATCCGTACTCCGTAGACAAACTGGAAAAGTTATCACATTATATCCTTTATATGAAACTGAAAATATTGTTATCACATTATATCCTGTATTTGAAATTATGAAAACTGAATACAAAGGGGACATTTATGTTTTTATCGATTGCTACACAGAAGAGATTACTTTTCTTAAAATTTGATCTGGAAGAAGGAAGAGCAGACCAACCTTCTGTTGTTGGGAGCATCACAGCTCTGTCTGGGAGATAAAATAACAAGGATGAGCTGCCACGTCATCTCTGAGCGTGATGAACGATGTGGCATTGACGCGGGTGCGGTCGCCAACCTCTACCCGAACAAAAAGTAGAGTCGCCCCAGCTTCTGGTAACAAAATTTAGAGTCGCCCCAGCTGCTGGTAACAAAATTTAGAGTCGCCCCAGCTTCTGGTATCCCAAATCAGAAGCCGCCGCGTCTGTAAATTTTCACTGGGTATATGAGCTCCGTACGTGAGGCGATGAACTGGAGTTCGGTGTAAAGTAATGACAACGGCTTTTGATCTTCGCCATGTTGACGAGTAATTCACATTTAATTTATTGAAATGCGGTAAAGAATATCACTAACGAAGAAAAGTTTTTCTAATATCACACAAATTTTATCCACCATTTCAAGCCTCTTCATTAGGCCATTGAAGTGGAACTTGACTTTCAACAGTTAGATTTTTATAACTACTTCGAAGGCAGCAGATAATTTTATGTACAATACGATAAGGACATAAAGGGAATACATTGAACGGAATTAGAGGTTGCACCTAGTCGAAACCCCAAAGTGTCATGGTCAAGACGGTTACCTTCAAATTTCTAATTAGTCAAAGATCGAAGATGAACATTCTCTGGAAATAATTATCGAAGACGTGAAGATAATGACGATCGTGTGTGACGTAACTACAGTCGTTAGTTACTTGAAGCCGGTCGCAGCTCGCGGTAAAAGGCCTCACCCAAACTGTGTCTGAAACGTGCTAAGATTCTTAAATTGTCGAGCATTTATTAGAGTAGGCGAAAAACAGTGTCTGATACTTGGCTTGACGTGTTTTTAGAGTAAAGGTTATACTTATTAGAATTATGCACCAGTTCTCACAGCGACAATAGAGTGGTAATTGGCAGACAAAGGGCTTTTTGAAAAGTCTACAATTATTGCAAAAGGAATAATGACCATTTAACTTCTGACCTCTGTTTGTATTTAGCCGGCAGACCTATAGTGTTGAGTAATGACATCTGAGCTGTTAAATGCAGACATGATTTATAAATGTTCGATAATTTATCGTCGATCTCTTGCTTAACGCACACAAAATCCGTTTGATTGTAGAATCCTGCCCCATTTCATGATGCAATATCAACCATAAATGTTATGTGCCAACTCTCGTCTGCTTTTTTGCCACCTCTCGTCTGCTCTTTTGATCTCGCATTGTCATTGGTAATAAACCAGCGAGTTTTCCTACGAAATAGTTGCTGAAAATCCTCTAACTTACCATATTACAAAGCATACAATCGCAAACAGAATTTCTGTGAGAATCGTTCATCAAATGAACAAATTCACTGTGTAAGACTTGATACATATTTCAAAATTTTATACACTTATAGTTTCGAGCAACGTATACTTGACATGTTCGAAAAAAGTGAATAACCTTGAAATACCGGCAACAAGAAAACAAAATAGACAAGCGGCATCAGCAGAAGTTTCGGCAAATGCTAAGTACAGAGAGCAAAGTATCAAAAGCTCTCACATGTCTCCCCGAGCTTTGTCGGAGCTCATTTAGCGTCACACCCAAGCGCTTGAGTATCATCTTCACATTACCAGCCGGCGAAGCTCTTCGTTATGAAGCGGAGGTAATGAAGAAGAGAGACGTGAGAACGCTGGCGCCGAGACCAGTGCCGGAAGGTCGGAGAGTGAGAGCTTTATGAGAACCTCAGGTCAATGCTTCGCTCTCAAACCTTCATATCCTTCGTAGTTAGATTAGGAGATTCAATGCAAATTGGTTGTGATGCACTCAGTTTAATTCATGCTACGAATTGTTTGGTATAGTACTCGTACAGCGTAGGAGTATACTTATACCTGCAGTGTACTCAACAGAGAATTATTGCGCAATTTAAATCTAGAATAATATTGATCCGCGAGTAAAAAATCATTTATTGTCGTAATACCTAACTATGGCAGAGCTGAGGAATACTTATTTCAATGCAAGTGCGTCATTCTGCAACAATATAATACAGGATAAAGTTATGACTCGTTGATTCGTAAGTAGTCTACGAATTTATATTCCCAGAAATTGCGGTAGCATTTTCAAGATTTGTATCCCAATATTTTGCATGTGGTGTTTTAGAAACGACTCAATTTTATGAATGACGAAGTGTTTTATGAATGAAAATTGATAACATGAACTTGTAGCCTGCTGCTGCAGGAAATATACGCGAAGACAACTCATGTCATACAAAAATATGTAAAACATCCGACATGTAAAGTTATCCTTTCGTTGCGTTGTCGAAGGTGAGAGATCTTTCCTCTGCACTTTTCTTTGTTTGAATCTAAATGATCGAGGAAGCAGTTCACTTGGGATCTTATTTATAGCTACATAAACCTTAATGCATAGCTTCTAATCGCATTCATGAAGCTGTTAATGTAACGGGCACGACTTTCCTCGCAATAGCACAACAAAGAGTGAAGTTCAGCACGCAGTAGCGTGTCTGTGATGTCTGAAAATTGTTCTTCTGTTCGTAGTCTGAAGTAATATTGTTTGGTAAAAAACCCGTCCCGTGTTGTTTAAAATTAAGAATGATGACAATTATTATTATAAATTTTATTTTAAATTTAGTAAAAAGTTGCAAACATTTTATTCACTCAGTGTTTGCGAATTCGAGTACAGTTGGATTATAATTCACACCTCTATACATGTGTTGGATAAGCCCGGATAGCATCGTTGACGCTGCGAGTATGAACGCCTTCAAGAACAGACTAGACGAAGCTATGCAGGAACATATGTTCAGTCTTAAAATGCCTAGCAAATTACGGACCAGGCAATAAGTCCAGCAGCTATAGCTCAATCAATCGTCAGCTATGGAAAGATAGGGTTTAAAAGGCCGGATCCCTTGTGAATCAAGTCACGAAAAATTCAAGAATCAGCAACAGGCCATGGGCCTATTTTCTTCAATGCCGACACTTCTATTCTGTTCTATACTTCAATTAGGAGAACAAAAATCAGTAGAGGCGCAGGGGGATTGTAAATATTTCAAAGTCAGTATTTTCAAGGTTTTCGCACATTGCTTTGTTTCAAATTTTCATCTCTAATTACGTGCCTATATTTGAAATCTTGAAAAATTTACGAAAATTTAATTAATAAAAGTTGAGCTGAAGGTCTAATTATGTTGATGAAATTTCAGAACGATGCTCTTCAATTTTTATGAGCTAATTGTTACGATCATGAAAATAGCAATTGATTTAAAAAATCCACCAGTAATACAACATAATATCGTATTTATCCAGGTTACCGTGGATACGAACTTGGCAATGGCTGTGCATCGAGGAAAACAACCTTGTTTATTCGAAGTTGTTGTTCGCTGCTTACTGCTCATAGGTAGAGACGCGCCCTAGCTCATCAACAAGAATGCTTCATTATTATTGTGTAGCATTAACGGAAAGTGAGAGTTTGCATATGTTACAGGGTCTACTAGCTTATTGGGAAGAACCTTGTTTGCATGTTAGAATCTCTGCTGTAAATTGATATTCACATTCAAAAGCGCTACTAGAAATCAAGGAAAATGTGAGACCAATTTCGACCAATTTACCACTTTTGGGTAAATAATTGGTCCACTTTTTCTGTGGTTTCGAGTTGCTGAATTAATGTAATCATTTAATTTGATTGAACACAACTTACTGAACAAATTTAAATTTTCAAAATGTACTTCAAGTACAAAGAAATGATTCTTCACAACTTACTGAACAAATTTAAATTTTCAAAATGTACTTCAAGTACAAAGCATTGTAGTCTCCGTTGACTGGAAATTTCCATATGTTTTCCCAATGCGATTAATTTTTCGAAGTCTATCAAAATCTTATGTTGAAATAATAAACACACCTCTCATTCCATTCATTGCTGCAGCAATCTTCGTGTCTTCTCATTCTACCTGCTAAGTCTTCATCAGTCGCTGCTACTCCAGTCAAGTACCCCTTCATCAGTAGGTTTTCGCGAATTGCGTTATTTTGAATTTTAATCTTCAAGTACGTGATTATAGTTGGAAAAGTGAAAAAATCACGGAAAATTAATTAATTAAAGTTGTGCCGAATGTCTGATAATGTTGTTGAAATTTCAGAACGTTGCACTGCAATTTTCATGAGCAAATTGTTCTTCTCATGAAAATTGCAATTGATTTGAGGAAAATCCACCAATAAGACAACATAATATCGCATTTATCCAGGTTACTGTGGATACGAACTTGGCAATAGCTGTGCATCGAGGAAAACAACCTTGTTTATTCGAAGTTGTTGTTCGCTGCTTACTGCTCATAGGTAGAGACGCGCCCTAGCTCTTCAGCAAGAAAGCTTCACTATTATTGTGTAGCATTAACGGAAAGTGAGAGTTTGCATATGTTACAGGGTCTACTAGCTTATTGGGAAGAACCTTGTTTGCATGTTAGAATCTCTGCTGTAAATTGATATTCACATTCAGAAGCGCTACGACAAATCAGGGAAAATGTAAGACCAATTTTGACCAATTTACAATTTTTGCGTCTGTGGTTTCAAGTTTTCTCAATTAATGCAATCATTTAATTTGATTGAACACAACTGACTGAACAATTTCAAATTTTCAAAATGTATTTCAAATACATTGCATTGTAGTCTCCGTTGAATGGGAATTTCCATATGTTTTCCAAATCAATGAGTTTTTCGAGGTCTATCAAAATCTTATGTCAAAACAATAAACACACCTCTCAATGACTCCATTGCAGCAGCAATATTCGTGTCTTCTCATTCTAACTGCTAAGTCTTCATCAGTCGCTACTCCAGTCAAGTACCCCCTTCATCAGGCGCTACTTCAGTCAAGTACCCCCTTCATCAGGCGCTACTTCAGTCAAGTACTCCCTTCGTCAGTCGCTCCTCCAGTCAAGTACCCCCTTCACCAGTTGCTACTCCAGTCAAGTTTCCCCTTCATCACTTGCTACTCCAGTCAAGTAACCCCCTTCATCAGTCACTACTCCAGTCAAGTACCCCCTTCATCACTCGCTACTCCAGTCAGGTACACTCTTCTTCAGTCGCTACTCCAGCCAAGTACCCCCTTCATCACTCGCTACTCCAGTCAAGTGCCCCCCTCATCAATCGCTATTCCATTCAAGTACCCCCTTCATCAGTCGCTACTCCAGTCAAGTTCTCGACCGAGCAGCGCTCGGAGGCGGTCGTGCTGCGCGCTCACTTCACAGCGAGAGAACGAGGGCATTAATTTTTGGCGGGTCTTTGTTCAGAACGAGGAGAGGATGCATTGACTACCAAAGACTTCTGAACTTCAGATTTCTACTATAGAAAATTGTTGGGTTTAAAGTCGAAGCCTCAAGGCTATCTAGAATATTTTTCGTTGCTTTGGCATGAATTCACTGATGCTCTCAAATGAGTGACCTGATGATTAAACATGGAAAATGCCCTGATATCTTTATTTTCACGCAGGCAGCAAATAGAAAATAGTTAGGTTTAAAGTCGAAGCCTCAAGGCTATCTAGAATATTTTTCGTTGCTTTGGCATGAATTCACTGATGCTCTCAAATGAGTGACCTGATGATGAAACAGGGAAAATGCCCTGATATCTTTATTTTCACGCAGGCAGCAAAAAGAGTTTGCTTGCATGCAAGTCTTATTTGTTGTTAAGGTTGCTTAGGCTGGAAGGCTCAGTCCTTGCGTACGGCCCTTCTGCTTAGCTCGACAAGCGCCGTAGGGGCGTGACACTGAACTCTGTATGCGACCACTCTTTCTTCCTCTTCTTTTGGTACACAAGTAAAAAAGTTTTTATTGCATACACCTCGCTATTGTTTCTGTTTTAGTTTGGAATGAGCTGCAAAATAAATGGTAATTATGGTATTAAATTATAATTGTTATTTTAACGAAAAATTTCTATTGCTTTTCTGTAAATCGATCATTGGTCGGTAATAATATTGAAGATACTCACTGAGAAATTGTAACTTGAAGTCATTATAAATCAATAATTATGTTGTCAATTAAAGGAAAATTTATTTCTAATAATATTTATTATATTATTTATTTATTTATATATTATTGCAACCTAAATTGCAAGTCTAGTTTTCCAAGAGCTGAAATTGAAAGAGAAAATTATTCGATATTGTGTAGACAGAAATTAACTGGTGATTTAGTGAGCAACACATACTGAGGATTTCATAGTTAGCACGTCACTGACGTCAGCTAGTTAGAAGAGACCAACTCCTCTCCATTTAATGTTGATTTTGGCTGGCGTTAAAACGACACGAAGCTTGTGGCTGCGGCTAGTAATTAACGCAGTCTCTCATAAAAAGTCATTATACTTTAAGGTCATGATCTTTCTCAAACCAGTTATAAACGACTTGAAACAGCTCATAACACATTTACTATGGTTCTAATAATACACTCTGCTTAAAGCCAGCTGTTTGACAGGAGTGCGTTCAAATCTGTAACACAAAGTTTGCACGCGTACTTAAAGGCTGGCCCTGGATATTTATAGGACTTACATATAAATCCCTATTATTTATTTTATCGGGATATGAATTGGACCTAAAATTACATTTCAGCAACTGAATCAAGGGCCACTGCCGAACGAGAGGGTTAGAGGGGCAATGTTTGTGGTAAAATAGTTATTTTCCTATATATTAAATTTTTTCTGGAAAATTGCGGCTCGAATATTTTTGAATTTCTATTCAAAAAGGAAACACCGCATGACTTGAGTTTCAAATGTAGTTTAGTTAAAAAGGTGTTGTTAAGCGAGTATTGCATTTTTAACAATAATTTTAGTTACCGTTAAAATTATTACTATATAAGTAATATATAGTTAAAAATATATAGTTAAAATATAAAATTATTATTATATTTGGGATAGGGAGTAACTGAGATCTCAGGGGATTATCCCATGCTGCTCGTTATTCGTAACGTATTCTTTCTACTCATTGTAGTCAGTCATTGTATGATTAAATAATGTTTATATGAACACATCAATTTGTACCATGGAGGATATTACTATGCATTACAAATTTTTATACTAAGAACACAACATGGAGTTTCACATTGAATTGAGGATGTCTGTTGCTGAGGCTAAGAGCACCGAATTTACTTTGTTTATGCTTGATTCATCATTAACAGAATACATTTCAGCTACGCAAAAAATATATCCTTATTTCGTGGCACTGAGTTGACCTCAATTATACAGATTAATGAACCTCTACTAAATCATAAAGTATCAACTAAAATCAATGTTTTGCTTTGGGTTTTAAAACGTTGCATTCAATGACTTTTGGCTACTGTGCGTGAAACGCATCTTGAGAATTACAATAATTTAAGTTAGTACACTGAATACTGAACAACTTATACCGCTAGATTTTCTTTAAACACGTTGGCCGCGCGCAAGGTGGCACCCCACGAGCGGGACTGCGCTGCACGTATATAGCGAGACGCCCTGCAGCGCCCAGGCGTTGTCAGTCTTGGCGGTCCGCGCAAGAAACATCGATCGGGGCACGACACGCCCGCTCTATCAGAACCATCGCCCGCTCTAACAGAACCATCGCCCGCACTAACAGAACCATCGCCCGCACTAACAGAACCATCGCCCGCACTAATAGAACCATCGCCCGCACTAATAGAACCATCGCCCGCACTAACAGAACCATCGCCCGCACTAACAGAACCATCGCCCGCACTAACAGAACCATCGCCCGCATTAACAGAACCATCCAAGTTCTGAACTAATACAGAGGAAGGTATTAAGCCGCAGCTAACAGTCGACCGCTTAGTTTACGGTCTTGTGAAGCGAGAGCTGATTGGAAACGAGTGTTAACTATCTAACAAGACTCAAAGAAAGTCTTTAGGACGATTTCTGTTCACAATTTCTGTTTGTAAACGTGAGTTTGTCTACAAGACAGAGAATTTTTGTTTCCAAATAGTGAATCATGCAAGAAAAGTCCTGCAGGCAGTGAGCAGTGATACCAGAATTTTGATGAAGTGAATATTGACACTTTGACTCGGAATTGTCAATGTAAGTTCGTCAAGTGGAAGATGCTGTTGTAAAATTATAGTCTAACATTGAACTTCTGATTAAAGCGGTAGCGTTTTTTTTTAATTTCAGGAGCTTTTGGCTGATTGAAGTTTCAAGAGCTGATAAATAATCATTTAATATTGAAAATTTGCAGAGTCTTTTTTTTTTTAATTGAGTGATCCGTAAACTGCATCGTTCAGTTGACACGTTGCAAGAGGAAATCTTTGATTAAGTGAGTATCTGAATCTATTTTAAACGAACTGCCTTTTTATGAATTATGTACAATATTTCATGTACAATATGCTTTCAAAACCGTAATGAATGCCACGTGAAAAAATCCACTGACATTGTTAAATTTTTTTTATTCGATTTGTCTCTTGGTTTGTATTCGTGATTTAACGAGTGTGATCTTAAACAAGGCATTGTCGGCGGCTTCAGAAATAAGTTATTAAGTCCCACGTTTTTCATTTACTTTCTTCGTTTCCTAGAATTTTTTTGCCGCCTAATAATGAAAGTAGTCTGCCAAGACATTATTTCTTAAAGGCGTCTTCTGATACAATAACAGCCGATCACTTTCTATCGTGTTGCTCACTCTGACATTTCATGAGAGCTTCAGTCCAATTAATTTCACGACGGACTGTGACCTATGATTGCTGTTGCTGCTCTGACATTTACTGGATTCCAAACTTGGCGTACGACATTGCTCAAAATCTGCTCATTATGCTGATTTCTAAATCTTAAGCAGAATAAATTAAGTAGGCCAATCATTGTAGTTCGCCTATGCATCCTTGTATTTTTTCGCCTTTCTTAATAGGATATGTCGTGATAAGATGACATAAATATTAACATCTTGTTTGAGTGGGACAAGTGTTTTTTATTTTTTTTTATAGCAAAAACACTTTTTTTCTTTATGATTTAAAATGAATTACCTGAATTTGTTAAAACCTTAGTTTACCAGCTCCACTCTCGGTATCGCGAGAATTCAGACGTTAATAAAACGACATCGTCATGAGTCTTAACAAAAGGTTTAGACTCATTTCTGTCTCACCTAAATCTGTATAATGATAAAATATAATGATAATTTACAAGTTCAAGAATTTTCATTCATTGCAAACAATTATTTTTTTATTATATCCTTAATCTATTTTCGAAAAGAGAAAAATACAAACAGAGAGAAAAATCATTGCCTACTGAGAAAAACCGACTCCTAAAATTATTTACCCAAGTTTAGTGTCTGGCTCTAAGCGACAATCCTACTGAGCAAAAGAGACATCCCGATTCTCAGGGTTAAGGTTAAGATCGAAGCAAGCCTTCGACCACAGCTGAAGTGGTGCGGGTAAAGATGAACCAACAGAACAATGGCAATGTCACTCGCTTCGAGGTGAGAATAAAGACATGAAATAGCAATCGAAAAGAAGATAGCTTCCTGGGAACTGCAATATTGTTCCCGTTGTCATCGAACACACTAAGTTGCAGGCTGTCTCAATTACGGCTTTTGCACGCAGAATTCTGAGAATGTTTTCGCTTTCACTGCAAACTACAGAGCAAGGAGGCCATAGCATTAATTAACAATAACTATCGAATTGTACAGGAAGATTTATTATTGATAATTCATTGTTCTGGCTAAAATAATAATGCTGCAGTTTATTATCAGGCATGTTCTCTCATTTTCAACCAAAATGCTCCCATCCTAATACAACATATTAATTGTTATCTGAGTCTTGCCTAAAGGCTCTTGTTTTGGATAGATGAACTTGTGAATCAAAGTTAGAAGTGATATTATTTCAAAAACTTGAACAGTTTAGCAACTCAGTAGAAAGTGACTGCATTAGGCAGCTTAACTGACAGTGGGGGAAGGATCGACGCTCACAAGCAAATTATGATTGATATTAGATCATTTATACATGGTACGAGGCCATATTATTTCAAAGCTAAGCAACACAGGGCAAACTTGCATGTTCAAGGATTGCTGTTTGAGGAGACTGTCAATAAAATACGTGAAATTTCGAACAGTTGGACAAATTACGGCTAACCAATGACAACGATTGTAAACAGGGAACAGGAATGCAAACGTCATCTCTCAAGAGAGGAATTAGGATCCATTAGTTTATAAAAAAATAATCCTAATAGACAAACTGCACTTAAGCCAAAATCTCTTCGTTGTTCATGGTGAGTCTCGATGCGGCAAAGCGGCGGCTGCAAACTACAGCGTGGATACCATGGCGAATATTTAAAGAGTTTTCAAGCAATATATGAGCTTCTAAAGCAAATAAAAATAATAAAATATGGCGTTTGAAATATCGGTACCATACAGACGGCATCCTAAGATATATTTTAACTTCTCCATTGACAGTTTCCGCGGGAACATGGAGGTTCCACTCTGATTTTTGTTTGCTAAATTTATTTTCAATCAGAAACCAAACTTTCACCTCGATTGAAACCGTGAAAAAGGCATAAACGAATGGCGGCTTTAATAATAATGTGTTCCATCGGAATTAACAATTAAATGTCGTCAAGGTATATAAAACGTTTGCAGGTGAACGGATTTGCATCTTATTACCGGAGCGTGACATTCTCTCTTCTTCCTGCTCTGTGATTAACCTTTTTAATAATTCCTTCGATTGGTCTCGGCATATTTAGCGGTCTTTGGCTATTTTCGCTCAAGGTTTCAGTGAACGTGTCACTGAATACGATTACTTCATCTAAATATTGCAGTAGAGTTTATTGCAATGTAATTGATTAATTTATTTCTAAAGAAACCAGCAAACATATGAATGGATTAAAAAATGCATGGATTATAAATTCACCATGCCAGCTATGTTTATCCGAATTTTAAAGACTTGAATGGCTCATATATTTACAGTGTAAATTGTAACAATAATCCGCATAGACGCTTCAAGTATGATCGTTTCGTAAAAAAGTGAAAAGCAATGAACAGTTTTTGTGTAGTTACTAATTCATTCGATCATAAGACAACATTGTGAATGCAATGAAAATAACGGAGTGGAATGAATTTAATCATGAATTTTGTCATCATAACCTAATCATGGTGTTCATGGGAGATCGTATATAAGCTGCTCATTATGCCCGTAGAGTCCAAGGTGGTGAGAAAAAAATTAGTCCCTGATCCCAATTTATATTCAGAACACTTTACAAGTTAAAACTAACGTTAAAATTGATATACGCACATTTATGGGAAATTAGAGGACTTAGATGGTGACTATTAATCTCAAACTTTACAAGTTTAAAATAAAGTTCGAATAGAAATACGCACATTTATGGGAAATTGGAGGACTTAGATAGAGCCTATTAATCTCAAATAAATTTTATAAGTAGCTTTGGAGTTAATTACCTATAGTAACAACAGGTTTGATGTGTAGTGAAATTGATCTGTTGCATTTTTAGAGTCACACCAATTCGAACTTAGCCATTCTGTGCAATAAATCTGCTTTGAATTTCAGAGGTGCATTTCAGTTCCAAAAAAGTGCTCCATGGGCTCACTAATCAAGTTGTAGAAATTGCAAATTTATTTATGATGATTGCTGATCATAAATTGCAAACTCATATTTTCAGGCGCATTTGCATAGCATTTTTTGTTTATTTTCTGCATATTTTCAATCCTAATTAATGTTCCGTTTAATTATCGAAAATAGTTTAGAATTGGTCTGAAAATTTGCAAGATATTTTTTGCGCTTTGATTTTTGGCTTGATTTTATTTTAATATTTGATATCTCTATCAAATCATCATAGCATATATAGCACTTTTCCCTATATTAGGATGCAGCTATAATGTTTCCCGCAAGGTCATGTTATTGATTGTTCTACAGCCAAATTAAATTGTTATCTCTTGGTAATTTGGAATCTGGGGAAAGTATCTATGACCCTCATTTTTTCTAATGGAACATTAATATTTTATTCATAATACTTATTGATTGGCGAGCGCGACTTAAAACAAGCATGCGATGAATGTACCAATGGCACATTGCTGCTAATGGAGTGTTTAAACTGAACAATTGCATATTGTCCTCTCGTTTTCTATATACAGTAGTTGTTGAGAAAGTGCATTAAACTAAAATTAAAATACGCAATAACATCAGAAGAGTGATGTTAATGCATTTAAACATTTCCGCAAACGAATTCAATAAATATTTACGTGCAGAACTGTGTTAGACCTTGTCAGGCATAACAGTCAATCAGCTGACTCTCATGCAGCGAACATGTTTCATAATTATTTATTATGAAACATGCAATTTATTTCATAATTTTAATGGCAGAAAACGCTATTAACCTATCACGTTGCGATGCATTTCCGGTACCTGACCTGTGTTTTAACAGTTATGAACTACTCTGTGGAAAGTGAAAAATGTTGTTTCAATGTATCAAAAACATTCAATGCTCCAGGAAAATAACATCATTAAGAGAGTTAAGCCATAAATTAATTATATACGCTTTTACATTATAAATTATAATGTATAATGTAAAATGTATAATGTATACATGTATACATTTAATAATGTATAATGTATACATTATGCATTATTAAAAGAATGCGGCGATGAAGATGCTAAATAAATTGTATCTTGATAGGTAAGACCAAGATGGTTGCTGCAATGGTCTGATGGAACGATTTCTATAGAATGCTCCTAAAAATAGAGATTTATAACTTGAACATATTTGAGGCAAGATAATTGATTTTTATATAAAGGGTTACTTACATATTTGACCTTAATTGCGTGATTATTAGCTTCTATGAGTATTTACATTTAAATAGGCTCAGTATAATTATTACTTTCAGGTAAGAAGCATAAAAAGCAGTGGAAGGGTAAACATTTGACGAGTAAAACGTAATGCTCAATCTATGCATCGTAAAATTAACAAGGAGACGATATAAATCACCATGAAAAACTTTTAGATGTCGGTTATTGCTGAAAGAAAACATTGTGCCATTATATAACACAAATGACTCGTTAAAAAAAAGGTATACTCCTGGAAGAATAAGAAATATATTTCATGGAAAATAAAACTCAGAATCGTAAACTGAAATTTCTGTTTTTAATGAAGAAGAAGACCCTCCAAGGTTGACGACGAACTCGTCGGCTCTTCTCATCCCACAAGCAATCATGGTCAAGGATTGAAGGAGACAATCAAGTGCGAGACGAGAAATGTTCGCTGTGCTTTATCTTGCGCTGGTCGCATCTGTAGCGGTCCAGTTTAATATTTAAGATTTTTGTATTAATAAATAAAAAATTTAGAAATTTAGAATTAGATTTAATTGTAATATTAAGATTTGTTTATATCTGAACGTAACCACAGATGAATACGACAATAGCCAACTTCATTCCAGCTTTTAGTATTTTTGATACATTGCACTAGAACCTCTTATTAGAGTAAGTACTAATGTGTTGCAGCAGTCATCCTGTACTAATTACTTTGTTTAATAGATAATTTGATTTATACTGTTTATAATCGTTTCTATGTATTTGTATTTATGTAACTTGTAACAATCTGTTATTTATACAGGGTTCTATACTGAGACCAAAAAAAGCGTCTATTAATTCCCTCAATCCTGATCGTGAGATGCTTTACATCCATCGCCTTGAACTTGTTCAGCGTGTCGAGCTGGCAACGAAGCTGACGTCATCAGTGGAATGGTTCCAGGAAATCATTGTGGTTTGATCGAGCTTTGCTATTAGGCATATCCTGTAACGGAGGAGCAAGCGCTTCGCACCTTCAAGTCTCGAGCATTAAATTGCTGAGAAGATCCTTTATTTTAATGACGTTTGATTATATTGTTCCATTTGTTTCCTTGCCGTGCGAGGGCCTTCAGCTGCTCGCCCGGGCAAGGTCAAGGGAAGCCACTACAGCGCGAGGGGGGGCAGAGCAGAGGACGACTGCCCTGCCCAAGCAGGGTACGGCTGCCCTGCCCATGCAGGGTACGGCTGCCCTGCCCAAGCAGGGTAGAGCTGCCCTGCCCAAGCAGGGTACGGCTGCCCTGCCCAAGCAGGGTAGGGCTGCCCTGCCCAAGCAAGGTACGGCTGCCCTGCCCAAGCAGGGTAGGGCTGCCCTGCCCAGGCAGGGTACGGCTGCCCTGCCCAAGCAGGGTAGGGCTGCCCTGCCCAAGCAGGGTACGGCCTGTCTCTTATACACATCTAGATGTGTATAAGAGACAGGATCTCAGCATCAGTGGGTGCGGTCCCAGGCGCTCTATTTAATGGCTATTGAGAGCAAGCAGAATTTTTTAGCCTGACTGCTTTCTGGCCTCCTGAGGCTCTCTTGTCAGGGCCAGGAAGCAAAAAGTTCGGAGAATAAAGTTGAACCCTGACAACTGCTAGCCTGTAAAATAATTTAATGAGTAATTTTTCTGTAGGAGATGCAGCAACAAGTAACATTTAGAATCGAAGTGTATTCGAATCAGGAAATTATTTTAACTATGAATATAAATTGTAACCTTTAATGTCAATATTTTTTCCTTGCAATACATACTCCGTTCTACAATCCGTGAGAGTTCCACCGCTAGCTCGCGCTTTGCAGCATAATCGAGTTAGGCGAATCGTGTAATTAAAAGCGAAGAAAATGTGGAATTTAACTCATTAGATAGCTTGAGAATTTTCGATCATGCAAAATTCAAGGCTTAAGATGCGTATTAGGAATTTTTTGTTTGCAGAAGGTACAGGCAATAATCATGTTCACGAATTTGATCAAACTTCAATACATTGAAAAATGTTTCCTAAATTGTGAATGTTTTCAATAAAGTTCGAGCTCAAAAGGAGCACAGCTAGTTAAATCAGGCATATTTATAAATAATGAGGCGAGATTTGAACTATTTGTCACGGTACAGCAAGGTGTGAATTTCTCTTAATTTTTTCCTCCAGTTTGCTGTACCTATATATAAAATCACTAGGATGGTATCGCCTAGTTGTGAGACATAACATAACATAACATAACATAGTGATGTCGGCGCTGAAGTGTAGGCCTGATGTGGCCTGTCGCCGATTCTTTTCCATTTCGTGCCTTGTTCATAGATCTAAACTCGCGTCATTTGACCGGATCTTTTCATGACTGGCGATAGTTTGAAGAAGCTACTAGACGAGACTTGATACAGTACAGAAGCAAATGATGATAATTTTATTATTATAACCTACGCAGCAGAGCCAGGCTTCAAGGTGCTATAATTATCAGCTGTAGACTCTCATTTTCTTGACACGTCGATGATGGGAGACTCGGAGAAAACAAGCAATCAATTACATACTCACATGCAGACGAACGCTTAAAGGATAATTAATAGATGTCAGCCTGTAATTGTTGACTGGTATGCAAAAGACTTGAATAAATTCGAGAGCATCGGCCTGTCAAGAGCTTATAGGCTCTGTTTACACGCGCACAAGGTCAATGCACACGTACAGAACGCACACCATGGCCGTTTGGTTAGTAGACCTAATTAGACGACCTGATTTGTGAGGCGTTAAAGAGGGCGTCTAGCGATATTTTAGGCTTGCACTTGAGAGTTAGTTCATCAACGTTGGCCTGCGCTTGAGAGCCTGCGCTATTTTAGGCCGGCGCTTGAGAGCCTGCGCTATTTTAGGCCGGCGCTTGAGAGCCTGCGCTATTTTAGGCCTGCGCTTGAGAGCCCTGTCTCTTATACACATCTAGATGTGTATAAGAGACAGGTGTAGTTGTTGCTGCTGGTGTAGTTGTTGCTGCTGGTGTAGTTGTTGCTGCTGGTGTAGTTAGTGTCGCTGCAGGCGTAGTTATTATTGGTTGTGTTTTTACTGTTACTCTTTTTGCTGCTGATGTTTTTGCAGCTTTTGACGTTGCCGTTTTCGCTGCACTTGCTTTTGGCTGCAGTCGTATCTTTAGTTCCAGCTCTAACATCTGCATTTCGTTACAATCGCTGCAGCAGCTGCAAGCCACAGCATTAATAGCAGCTACACCATTAGAAAAATCGCAGTTGAACTGTATTACAGGCGTTTCAGTAACCGGACGGTACGTGAAAATAAACACAGTGTTGCCGTCTTTATTCCAATTTTACAGTATTGAAACCCGTGTAACATCTGAAAAAAATGGTAAAACGGCTTAATTTCACGGGGTGGTTAATTACTAGAACGCCGGTATAACAGTTTTTTCACTGTTTCTTCGAACAGTGTCTTCGCCACTTTGAATCGCAGATTCAAGCAATCTGGTAATTTTCTGCGATTCTAGTAATTTTTCAATTTTCAATCTATTAATCTAATTTTCTTCGCTTTTAAATTTCTACAATATATAATATTTTATCATAGAAATTTAATCGTACAATAGTACGATATATTATATTATGTTATTAGCAAACAGTGAAACCTTTTGTGGTTATTTAAAGGATTACCTGAACTTGACTTTGAGATTCGAATGAAAACTGTAGCCTTTTATTAAGCTCCTCCAACTACAAAAACAATAATTATATCACTCTCACTACGGATATCTCAGAAATTGGTGAGTGAATACTGCGAACTATTTTGAAATGAATCATAATATGTTCTTTATTTAGTTTAAAATAATTAACGTCGAAGGAGCAGTTTAATTTACCATGAGAACTACGATTCTTCTGAGCTAACGTAAACATCTTAATGATCAAATTCCATTCAAATTATTTTGAGTAGTAACAGTTTCCTCCGCCCATTGGTTTTTATCACTACCTTCAAGTAGGTTTAATTGTAATTGCTGCCTCGCGAGTTAATACCTTAGTTCCCTAATAAGCTGAAGGCTGAAATGCTCTAATTTTGCGACGAGACTCTCACTCTGGGCGAGGTTCTCAGAAACCACAAAATCTTTCTCTTCTACGTAGCACTTAAGTGATCATCGTTGACAGCTTATTTCTAAACCTGTGATTTAGATTTACCAGCTGTTAAGTAGATTTGAGCTTTGTTTTTTATTAGTTGAGGATTTTTATATAGACTAAACTAATGAAAAGTGAAGAAATACAACCCATGAAAAACATATGAACTGAGCTGCTCGTTACGAGTCGAGAGTGTAATGTGAGTTTGGTGAGACATTGGCTTCAAATTCGTATGGCTTTTTTGGATTGGCTACTTCCTCAACATTCTTTCACATATTAAATCTGTTTGGAAACCATAAAATTTCACTTCCGTTGCGAAGAAGTCCATATTATGGGGTAAATGTAGTAATGATTCATTATAAATAGTTCATATTAATTTTTTGAATATCATTCGGATGCCACTTTTTGAAAAATCAATATAAGGTGCAGTGAAAATTCAGCTGAAAAATCCCATGGGAATCTGCCGGGAACAGTTGTGGGAACGGGGTTGCTAAGATAACATCTCATGGAAAAGTGACGATTAAGTTCTTCTTTTCCATCACTTGTTCGTGACGTGAGCTAGAGCCGCACGACTTCCATTAAAACAATCGCGGGACAGAAGCGTGAGGCTGCGAAATACCCGACATCCGTACAGACTTTTTCCCTCTTTTTGACCCTGTGACTGACGAGTCTTTTTTTTTAGAATTATTTCTATCGTTGTTTCCCCTTCATTCTGATTAAATTAATACTGGATTTTCGATAGTTTTCTCTAGTTTTTTCCTATTTCTCATTTTACTGTACTAATTTTTTTTCTATTGTCCAATTTTCCATCAATTTTCTATTCATACATACAGAAATATACAGAATTTTGCAGCATTTTCTGTTGATACGAGATGATTAATATGTTTCTACTTATACTAAATATTCAATCTTTACCCAATTTAAGAATTAGATGTTGGTCGAAAGAGGAAAATGATGTGACAGAACATTGTCTGGAATCATTTAGATTGCCACCAGCTCAGATGACTATTTTAACTACATTTTGTACTGGTGATTGTAAGCTAAATTTCTGAGAGATATTCGGTTTTTAAAGAAAAAATGTTTACTAATAAAGTTTTCTATTAACCATGTGTTTGGAAATGAATTATTCAGAAAATGTATGGATTGTTTGAAAATAAATTAAATTTGATGCCAATTCTTGTCCATTTCTCGACAAAATTTTCCTCGGGCATAATTGTTTTCTATATGATCTATATCTTTCTTGTATTCTTGTGTAAAACATTTTTGACCCAAAATAATAAATACCACGTGAAAACACTAGCCCTAAATAAGTAATTTATTTATTTTTATTTTTCGCTTCGTTTCGAGAGTTTTCCAGTTACTTTTTTAATTTTTCTGTGTGAATTGGAGAATAGCGATGCGAAGGTATTTTTTTCAAAAATAATATTGAATGGAACACCCTTTTCCATTGAACCGTTGTCGTCTGAACCATTAACCGGGTACAAATCATTCCGAACTCTTAGCCTTCGATTGGGCTTGCCACAACCTGACACCAGAATGAACTGGCAAATGGAGAGTAATGTTTTCTGCTTTTGCTCCAACGTTTTACTTGAAAAAAGAGCATGAGTTTCATTTTTTGGCCTGCACCGCATAGGATCATTAGTGGGAAGAAGAGAGCTAGACGACTTATTCCCGTGACCTCTAACCGTGACCTGACTTGTAGACGTGTTAGGTCAATCTATTCTGCATACAAGTCTGAGTGGGAAATTTAAAATTTAGCTTTTATATAATTTACACTCTGTACAAGCCTATGTATCAATCTACACTCTGTATAAGCCTGAAAATCAATCTGCGTTATTATACATGTCTGAGTTTCAACTTACGCTGTGTACAAGTCTGAGTATCAACTAGCGTTGCGCCTTCAGGTGCATGTTCAGGCCGTTGCGTAAGTACCCTGAGTATCATCTAAAGCGGTACTTACAGGAATTAGTATCGTCTTATAAGCGGTGTTAACAGAAATTTGAAACATCTTAAAGCGGTGTTCACAGGAATTTGTAGCAACTTAAGCGGTGCTGACA
>NW_025941325.1:0-443 GCF_000764305.2 Hyalella azteca | reverse complement strand
AATGCTAAAAATAACAAGGTTCCTACGAATGATAAATATTTACAAGAGAGATCATATGAACACATTCTAAGTAAATCTATTCACAATAATATATATATACACGATAGTCACACTTAAAATCCTTCACTAGTACAAGACACGTACCTCCGTCACGTCTCCGCACCAAACAATAACTAGCGCAGGCTCGCAGCGTTCCTAGAGTGCGGACGTGAACAGTAAGATCGTCTCTAAACCTAAAATTTCAAAAAATGTCTTCAATTAAAACCCTAACAAAATAAAGCGCAATTACAAGATGATCTTGACAGTTTAGTTAACTGGGCTGATATGTGGCAGCTACGGTTTAATGCTGCAAGTGTAAAGTACTTCACCTCGGGAAGAACAATGAACAGCAAGATTACAGTATGAGAAGACATGGTTGCAACGAGAGAGTAATGATTGAAAAG
>NW_025941324.1:0-563 GCF_000764305.2 Hyalella azteca | reverse complement strand
TGTACAATATGATCCATTTGTTATTTGTACAATATGATCCATTTATTTTATGAGAGATAGCTGCGTACGCTCAAAATTCCGGTGACGTCATCCCAACGCTCTCTTACACTCAGAAAATTCATGGATCAAATTGCCTAATATGGGACGGGTAAAATTTTCCGTTACCCACTTCTTACCCACAGCACGAGCTGATAGCAGACGTAGCACTGATACTGACCAAGCTGGGTAAGGCTAACCCAGATAGAGGCTAAATTCCATCGCGTTTCGGACAATGACCCTCTCATTTTTGTCAGTGTATGAATAAATATGCAATAAAGAATAAATACGCAATACGTCAGTTTTGAATACGCAATAAAAGACTGACGTTAACTTTTAAGTGACACAGATTTTAAAACTCGAAATATACAGTGTATAAGTAAATATACAGTTTATAGGTAGATATACTGTATATAAGTCACAGTTGCAACGTGTGCAAAGTAACCAATGCTTGCACTGTAGAAAGCGCGCGTGACAAAACGCGCATAACTGATTTTAAAAATTGTATCAATATACTGTATATTTCG
>NW_025941323.1:0-642 GCF_000764305.2 Hyalella azteca | reverse complement strand
ATTTATTTAAAATTTTTCAATGTTTAAATTTTTTAAATTTATTTATTCCCGTTGAATGTATCGCAACATAAGCTCGAACACCACCTAACATTTTAAACGCGTTTTTAAACAATTTTTTTAATCTTAGTTTTAATCGATATCATTTCCTGGTTACCATAAAAATTCAATCTGCAAAACCATTTTCTCTCTGGGATCATTATGAATTTTTAAGCTGCAACGCACGAAGAAATGCCAAACATTCCGTTTAATCCCTTCAATAAATACGGTGAATGGCGCTTCATCGATTTCTCATTCAAATTTTAGAAGTTTAACAATACAAAATCCAGGTTGATTTACCGAGCGACCGATAATCACTTGCGACATCGCATTGCCCCCCCCCCCCCGAATCACCAGAATCGCGCTTTTCATTATTAGTAATCCTGTATATATCATTTTGTTGCCTTGGACTGACAAATGAATAATTTTGCAAGCGTGTAACACAGTCCACAACCAATTGATTAGAAAACAGATCAAGAAAGAACTGGACAAGTTCTACAGGGAAACTTCTGGCAGCTTCGTCGTATAAATCAAACGT
Source organism: Hyalella azteca (assembly GCF_000764305.2). Lineage (NCBI taxonomy): Eukaryota > Metazoa > Arthropoda > Malacostraca > Amphipoda > Hyalellidae > Hyalella > Hyalella azteca. Next base: position 68 of record NW_025941323.1, on the reverse strand, counting down.
AAAATCGTGCATGTAAGCATGACAAGAACTCTCATTATTTTCTTAAGATACTTCTAATGTACGAAGCT
>NW_025941322.1:0-331 GCF_000764305.2 Hyalella azteca | reverse complement strand
GGCCAGTTCAGAAAATCACAACGCTAAAGAACCTGCAAGCCCGAGTGCAAGGCTGCAGGTAAATTTATGTAAATCAATCTCAATGAAATATTCGTCGTCAATCGTGAAATTTACTCCCGTCCGATATCGTCCTTAGCTTCAACGGAATCCTACAACTAATTAAACTACACCGGGAATTATTTGCCGTCACATTTGTTGGTCCGCCAAATAAACAGTCCACATCGACACTTCTGGCTGTTCTTCTTCTTCTTTTCGGGATGTCCACGCAGGGTAGACTTAAAGCCACAGGACAACTGTAAGGATGACCGTTGGGCCTGAGAGCTTGTGTAGT
>NW_025941321.1:0-36199 GCF_000764305.2 Hyalella azteca | reverse complement strand
GCTCCTGTTAAATACTCCCCCGGTCCCGCGCATGCGTGCTAGGCGGCTCGAGCTCCACCCCTTAATTCAAACTCCACATCTCAACCCCCAAATCCCCCTATTCTTATCTTATTTATTCCTACTCCTAATCATCTTTCTGTAATATTTTCACTTTAAAAAGTACAGCAATATAAAGAATATCTTGATTTTTGTCATTTAGGGCCTTTCTGGTGTACATCTTGTGTAGTTCATTGTTTTCACTTATATTTTTTCGAAGTAAAAAATATACCAAATGGGACAAGACTCACTGAGGCCGAGAAGACACAGATTTTCGGCTTTGTGAAATGCAGTAGAAGCCAACGGGACATCGCAATGGGAATAAAATGCTCAAAACCCATTGCACAATCATTTTTTGCTAATCTGGACGGCTACGGGTGAAAAAAGCGCACAGGACCAACACCAAAATTAACCAAAAGGGATCTTAGAATACTGTTTTCTGAGGCTTCTTAAACTTCGCTACCTCTACTTCTCTAAAATTGGCCACTGGAGTTGATGTGACAGCAGGACGCATCCGTTAGACATTGCATGACTCGAAGAAATTCAAATACATGACGAGGAAAAATGCCCCTTGTGTTCCAACAAAAGCATATTATCAACCGACAAAAATTTGCTGAAAAATATTTGCTTATTGGTAAAGGAATGGCACAAGATTATCTTCAGTGATGTAAAAAGTTCAATCTTTATGGTCCAGATAGATGGCAATGCTATTGGCATCACTGGACCGTGAGCCTGAATTTTTTTCCAGGCGGCAATCTTGTGGTGGTTCGGTCATGGTTTGGAGGGCGTTTAACCGAAAGGGAAAATCAACTTTAGCTATTTTACATGGGAGACAGGATTCCATGGCTACAAGCACACGCTGTTTTACCAACTTCTCCCTTTTGCCGATGAAAAACATGAGGGATCATATGTTTTCCAGCAAGACAATGCTTCGACTCACACCTCAAAATCAGCAAACATGTGGTTTCTAGAGCAGAATATTACTCTGTTTGCCGTGGCCGGCGCTTAGTCCTGACATCAACCCCATTGAAAACTTATGGGGCATCAGGGCGAGGGATGTTTACCAAAATGAGCGCCAGTTTCAATCTGTTGGTGACCTGAGCACGGCTATCCTTCGTTCTTGGGATTAAATTTCTCACAAGACACTGGATTATATGGTAAATAGCGTGGGGAGAAGATGCATTGAGGTAATTATGGCGAAAGGGAGTGAGATTGCCTATTAAAACGAGTGTATTTGATCCACAAACGGAAAAACATATCTTGGTCTTATAACCATTTCCACCTAGGTTTTTCTAACTTTCATAATTTCTTCTCATATATTTTGAGAGCATTATTTTTTCGCATAGCGTTGGAACCGTTTTTAAACGTAGTTTAACCTCGTGCAATTAGAATCTCATATTTTTCTGTGCAAGAAAAAATATTTGCAGAAAACTGGGTGGTCGTATAGCCATTTCCGGCACTGTATCCCTCACAACAGATTCCATTAGCTTACTAACAACACTTGTCAGACTGACAGGGCGATAGTTGCCGGGGCTGCTTTTGTCACCTTTTTTGAACAATGGTGTTACTTGAGCTTCTTTCCAGTCGGACGGTAAAGTTCCTTCGTTCAAGGTTTTTTGAAAGAGTACTGTAAATGGGCCGGCCAGAACGGTTGCTAATTCTTTGATCAATCTGGGATGGAAGCCGTCTGGTCCACATGACTTGTTGGGATTTAGAGCTACCAGGCGCTTGAGAACCTCTTCTTCGTGTATTTCGAAACCTGTTAGCTCCGAGCTGACTGGGCGCTCCTCAATATCTGGAATACTGTTCAAGTCCTCATCTGTGAATACACTGCTGAAGAACTGATTAAGAACGTTGGCCTTGCCCTCATCGGAGGAAATCTTTCGTTGGTCTACTTCCAAATCAGAAATACCGTTCTTTGACTTACACTTCGAACTAGCGTACGAAAAGAAGGCTTTCGGATTCTTTTTTGCATTTTTAGCAATATTTTTTTGAAGTTTTTCACTGCATAGCGACAAACTTTTTTAGCTTCATTTCGAGCCCTTGCATACAGGTTATAATCAGAATCGCTGCGAGTTCGTAAATATCGCTTGTAGGCTTCTTTCTTGGTCTTTAGCTGAGCCTTAACTGCACTGTTCATCCACTGGGACTTTTTGACTCCACCAAGCGCAATCTTAGGTACACAGGTATCAACTGCTGACATAACCGTGTCTATGAGAAATGACCATGAATCAGCCACATTCATGTCCTTAATACAGTCCGAAATATTCGCCGCATTAACCGCTTCACGGAGTTTATCATAGTCGCCTTTCGCAAAGTTCAAACGTTCACGCTTCCGAAGCGTTTTTTCTGCACAACAGTTAATATTGAAAAACAATGATTGGTGGTGGCTTTTGCCCAACGGAGCCTCGTGGCGAAGCTCATCTATCATTGATTCTTCACTAGTAAACACAAGATCTAGAATATTTGGGGTCTGTTTACCCCTAAGATGAGTTAGCTTGGTGATGTTTTGGATTAAAAATGAGTCTCGCACAGACTCCATGAACAGGGATGCTGGGTGATTCTCATCTCTTGGAGAAGATTCATCTGCCCAATCTATTTCTGGTTGGTTTAAGTCACCAACGATCAACGTATGCGACCTGCTGAATGACATGCTCGGTAAAAGGCTGTTTAGTACTTTATTGTTATCAGAGGAGCTGTTAGGTGATCTGTAAATGACCCCTATGAGTAGGCTATCTTTGCCTTTTAGAGTAAGTTCGCACCACACTGATTCTCTAGCTGATTGATGCTCTGCAGATAACTTAACTTGCTGGGCCCCATAAGAGGTTCTAACCCACAGAGCTACACCTCTACTGCACTGTTCTTCATTTAAGTTATGAAAACAATCAAAACCTGGCAGCTGAAATCCAACAGGTACAATTTTCCCCCCGTGATTTTTAGGGAGTGTTTCTGTAATACAAATAATGTCTATACACTCGTTTGCGATCACAGTTAACAGTTCACTTTTTTTGTTTAAAACGGAATCCGAGTTCGTGTAAAACATTTTAAAACTTTTTGTGCACTTTCACTTTGATGTATGCGGTTACTTCCTACATTATTTACAGGCCTTGATCTACGGACATCATTCCTACTATTACTAATTTCTTGTCCTCCATCTCCTCTGACTGTCCGTGAGCAGCCGGTGTTGTCTTGGCAGCTTGGAAGTGATTGACCTGATTTTCCGTGCCTTTCCGCCTGATTCTCTCCTGCCACTTCATGCGAAAAACCGCCCTTTCTAAGAGGGTGGAATCTTTCTTTACAAAAACTGACTTGTAATCAGCGGATTCTCCAAGCTTTCTCGCTGTTTTCAGCATGCTCCAGACCTGAGCAGAATTCTTTACAGTCACCAGCAGAGGTCTGAAGGTGTTACCAACATCATCCTTCGAGCGTAGCCTCTTGCAAGATATAACATCAATCGATGTGTTGAGTACCTTGCTGCAACAGTCTACAACAAAGGCCGTGTCATCCATCACTCGGTCCTTCACATCAGATGCGTTACTTTCAGGAATCCCAAACCAGATCAGGTTGGCCTTCCTACGTTCTCTATCAAGTAATTCACATGAGCTTTCACTAACGACTTCAGATGAATCAGCTGTCTTTTTCTTTACTTCCATTTCTTCCGTATTTTTCAACTGAGCCTTCACTTCAGTCAGCTCATTGCATAGCGAGCTCAGTTTGTCACTCAGCGAGCGCACCATCTCACTCAAGGAGTTTACTACATCATTCAACAATTTCGACTCATTGCCGTGCTCTTCCATCGACTCCTCTCTTTTTCGAGCACCAAGAGTTGTTTTTTCGCAATCACGGCATGACCAATGAAGCAATTTAGATTTCTGGAGAAATGAGTACTCTTTAGAGTTCAACTTCGAACAGCTGATACAAATGAGATCTTCACATCGTTCACAGGTAACTGTCTGGACTTCGCTCAGAGAGATCTCTTTGCAGTACTTGCAAACTTTCATCTCTAGCTGGGCTGATTTGGTTTTATTTTTTATTCTAGAGGCCGTAGAGGGCTTTTCTCTAGAGACCGTAGAGGGCTTTTCAACTATCTTTTCTATTTTCTGTCCAGCCATTATTAAATGCACGAACTAGATCTCTTGAACGGAGAAAAGGACGGAGAGAAATACAGAAAAGAACGGAGAAACATACAAAACTGAGTTGAGTTGAGTATAGTAAAGTTCCCTAAAAAAATTCGGCTGGAGGAAACAGCTGAGCTGCAGCTGGCAAGGGAAAGACAAGGGATGCCTGGTGGGAACAAGGGATCGACGTGTGAAGCGGGTGGAGAGGGGGAGGTGTAGGGTGGGGAGGGTACAGGAAGGCGAGGACTGAGCGTCTCAAGGCACCGTTGTTCTCCGGGACAGGCGATCGCCGAGGGTTCACAAGAAGTTACAAACTTTCCCTCGATTCATGCACGGCATTTATCTGGAATAAAACACTTGTACTAGCCGTTTTTCTCACTATTCGCACAATTTTTACTGAACTGCACTAAAATTGAACCTTTCATTGAAATCGTTTCGGTACAAATTCGAAAGATAAGTCAAACCGGCATAGTAAAAAGTGATAAAGTTGGGACCCGCAAACATGTACGTGCGTCCTCGAACACGGTCAGAACTCAACTCCTTCGTTTAAAGTTTTTTGAAAGAATACTGTCAAAGGGCCAGGCAGGACTGTTGCTAATTCTTTGAGCAATCTGGGCTGACTTGTTGGGATTTAGAGCGACCAGGCGCTTGAGAACCTCTTCTTCGCGTATTTCAAAACCTGTTAACTTCGAGTCAACTTGCTTCTCCTCAACATCTGGAATACTGTTCAAGTCCTCATTTGTGAACACGCTGCTAAAGAACTTATTGAAAAATATTAGTCTGGCCCTCATCGTAGGATATCTTTCGTTGATCTACTTTTAAATTAGAAATAGGTACCGTCGTTCGTCTCACAATTCGAAGTAGCGTCCAGAAATGAAGGCTTCCGGGTTCTTTTTTTTGCAATATATTCTTCAAAGTTTTTCCTTGCGGTGATAGAATTTTTTAGCTTGATCTCGAGCTCATTCGTACAGGTTATCAGCATCGCAGTGAGTTCGTAAATAACGCTAGTAGGCCCTCTTCTTGGTCTTAAACTTATATATCTATTCTGTTCGTTCACAGTGTTTCTTGCTCCACCGATCTAAATCTTGGGTACTCACGCGTCAACATGCACATAACCTTGTTCATGAGAAATGCCCACGACTCGACCACATTCATGTCCTGAATGAAGTCCGAAATATTCGCAGCGTTCGTTGGAGAAGTTCAGCATAGTCGCCATTCGCTAAGTTCAAACGCCACGCTCCCGAGGCGACTTTTCTTTACAGTACTAATAGTGATAACAATGATTGGTGGTGGCTTTAGAAGAACGGAGCCAATATGGCGGAACTCATCTCACATTGATTCATCATTATTATACACCAGGTCTAGAATATTGGTAGGCTGTTCACCCCTAGAAAGGGTTGGCTTGGTTCATCATGTTCTCCTCTTAGTCATAAGCCATGACCTATACCTGACCTATAGTTATTCATTCTGTAGATCATGTACTCCACGACCACGGCAGGCAGGTTAACTGACAGGTGAAGCTCGAGTGGTCAGTTGGAAAATCCATCATCTCTTCAACATGTCAACATTTTCTACCCTCCATCACGACGAATTTCAATAGAACTGAAACTATTTATAAGAATCCCGTTGCTATGAAGAGTTTTAATGATTAAGTCAAGGCTTCTTTTTGTTGATTTTAGTTGTGCGTGAGCATAGGCAAGTGATCACGTGGCGTGTGGACGCTAGGCGTGTGTATACTAGGCATGTATAACACTAGGCATGTATAACACTAGGCATGTATGACACTAGGCATGTATAACACTAGGCATGTATAACACTCATCCCTACACGACAGGTTCACCCCCACTACGTGGCGGCAGACTTCCAGAACGACGTGGCGTTAGTGCGGACGTCGCGGGACGTCGTGTACCGTGAGCACGTCGTGCCCGTGTGTCTCCCCGCCACGGGCGAGAACTTCGTCGGCAGCCTGGCCACCGTCACGGGATGGGGCAGGCTATCACACGGTACGCAGGCTATCACACGGTACGCAGGCTATCACACGGTACGCAGGGAGAGGAGCAGGCTATCACACGGTACGCAGGAAAAGGGGCAGGCTATCACACGGTACGCAGGCTATCACACGGTACGCAGGGAGAGGAGCAGGCTATCACACGGTACGCAGGAAAAGGGGCAGGCTATCACACGGTACGCAGGCTATCACACGGTACGCAGGGAGAGGAGCAGGCTATCACACGGTACGCAGGGAGAAGGGCAGGCTATCACACGGTACGCAGGGAGANTGCTGGTCACTAACTAATGTGTCTCGACAGGTGTGTCCCGCACGCCCGAGGTGCTGCAGGAGGTGCAGGAGGTGCTGGAGGTGCTGGTCACTAACTAATGTGTCTCGACAGGTGTGTCCCGCACGCCCGAGGTGCTGCAGGAGGTCGAGGTTGAGGTGCTGGACAACCGCGTGTGTCAGGCGTGGTTCAAGGAGGCGGGGCGGCGGGAGACAATCTACGACGTCTTCCTGTGCGCGGGATACAAGAACGGGGGGCGCGACAGCTGTCAGGTGCGTGGTGCTGGCAGGTGCGTGGTGCTGGCAGGTGCGTGGTGCTGGCAGGTGCGTGGTGCTGTCAGGTGCGTGGTGCTGTCAGGTGCGTGGTGCTGATTTTCTAATCAAGTTTAGTTGATCAAGTATTTTGAAGTAAACAAGACCGTCAAGTGGCAGATCCATGAAGGCAAGATTAGTATTAATTTTTTATATGATAGTAATTTTTACACACTCGCCCGTCTTAACAAGACAGACCGCCTTCATTGTGTGTATTGAATGCTAGTCTCAATTTATCATCTTCTGGGCTGGCATTATCAGGATCCTGCTCTTAGCTGCATCTCTGTCACCTTTACTATTATGTTCTGTGAACACGGTGTAGTATTAAATATTATATACATTATATACAATTATTGAATTTACATTTTATTAAGTGAAATCTCTTTCTAACGCCACACAAAAACAGGGCTTATTCTACCAAATAATTCGAACAACTACACAAATAGTGTTTGAGTTGAGCTCTGTATGCAAAATTTTCTGTATCTCACACAAACTAATATGCTAGGATTTCGGTATGTTCGTCGGTCCACAACGGCCAGCACCTAACCTAACCAAACCTAACCTAACCTACAGTGGGGGTGGAACACAGCGAAAGAGTGGGGTAACCTGGAGGTACCACATGGTCCCACTGGTCCCACAGAAACAGTAGGTTGAGGATCACTGGTCCCATGGGCGACTGTAGGTTGAGGAACGCTGGTCCCATGAGCGACCGTAGGTTGACCGCTGGTCCCATGAGCGACCGTAGGTTGATAGCCGCTGGTCCCATGAGCGAACGCAGGTTGAGGATCGTTGGTCCCATGAGCGAACGTAGGTTGATGGCCGCTGGTCCCGTGGGCGACTGCGGATTGAGGATCGCTGGTCCCATGAGCGACTGTAGGTTGAGGCTCTCTCGTTCCGTGGGCGACTGTAGGTTGAGGCTCTCTGGTCCCGTGGGCGACTGTAGGTTGAGGCTCTCTGGTCCCATGAGCGACCGTAGGTTGAGGATCGCTGGTCCCATTAGCGACTGTAGTTTGATGGCCGCTGGTCCCGTGGGCGACTGCGGATTGAGGATCGCTGGTCCCATGAGCGACTGTAGGTTGAGGCTCACTCGTTTCGTGGGCGACTGTAGGTTGAGGCTCTCTGGTCCCGTGGGCGACTGTAGGTTGAGGCTCTCTGGTCCCGTGTGCGACTGTAGATTGAGGCCCTCTGGTCCTGTGGGCGACTGTAGGTTGAGGACTTCTAGTCTTGTGGGCGACTGTAGGTTGAGGCTCTCTGGTCCCGTGGGCAACTGTAGATTGAGGCCCTCTAGTCCCGTGGGCGACTGTAGGTTGAAGCTCTCTAGTCCCGTGGGCGACTGTAGGTTGAGGTTCTCTGGTCCCGTGGGCGACTGTAGATTGAGGCTCTCTGGTCCCATGGGCGACCGTCGGTCAAGGATCGCTGGTCCCGTGGGCGACCGTAAGTTGGGTACCGCCTGTTTTACTCCGCGAAGCTACTTCATCTCGACATGCAACATACCGTTTATACATATTCAAGTATTGTCAAATAATGCAACTAGGGGTAAATATTCGCACCAGAATAACCGTCATCCTCTGCTCATAACGTTCAGTTTATGTTCAAATATTACTGCTTTAGTTCACTCTTTGCCGCTTGCAAGGATTGCATGACATCATAATGCCAAAACGTTCATTCAAATTTCAATTAAATATAATTCCTGATTTCATAATCTACCTATCTTTTCAAAGTTTTTGTTGGTTTTCCTCCATAAAAATCACGTAGCGACCTTTACTGATGAGCACCCTGCACTTAGTCCACTGTATTGTACTGACTAGAACCTCTGTTGCAGTGGTCGTTTGGTACCTAATTTACGCTAGATATATATGCGCTTGAGAGTGTCTTATTTACAATTGAATGTGTATTATCAACCTGTGGAATATTACTAGGTTTAGTTCCAAGGTTCATAAAGATTAAAGGTTTTACTTGAATAAATAAATTTTTCAATATATCGACGGGATGTTCAAAACAAACAGCGATGATTGCAGTTTTCTTTCATAAATCTTGACAATAGAGAGAGGTTACAAACGGCGTTGCTTAAACCAAATACCTGCCAAGTTACATACATCAGTACACAGAACACATGCATTTCATAATGCTAGTCAGATGAAAACATAACCATTACTACTTTGAATTTAACTGAAATATTTTTCACAAATCAGTCTTTACTCACACAGATGCTATTGGCAGACCCTGGATAGTATTAACTTTCACTACTTGACTATCATCTCATGGCATTTTAATATGATTAATCCTATTTTCAGATCTTGTTTGATGCGAGATAATAGGAGACATATTTATTATTTCAATTAGCACAACATCACAACACAATGAGGATTATAACCTAAATAAATCTTATTATTATTAGATTCTCACCCCAGTTTCTGTGCCCATAAGTTGGACAAGGAAAGGCGACCAGACGAATGCATCGGCTACGATCCCGTATGTCGTGGTAGTGTTGCAGTTATAATAATAATAATAGCGGTTTAATAATTATGCCGTAGGCCTGTCGCCGATTCTTAACATCGCAGAACATTCACAGCTTGTTGCGGTCTCGAACTCGCAACTCACTGCTTCAAATTTTGCTGTGCTTAACCGCCCGGCCTCCTCGCCGATTCTGAGCAGAAACTGGCGCACAGAGCTGAGATCGAACCCGCGCCTCTCTGCTCCAATCTTGATACTCACTGAACTTTAATCACTGGGCCACCCTGCCCAGTTGGGCAAGCGCCAGATTGTTATTTGACTAAACATTGTTGATCTTTTCGATCTATGAAATTCTACTTTATTTTAACATAACCACCGAACGTATGTGCAAGTTACAAAGGTAAATTTACATTTGTCCCGAACATTCTTCATTTTAAAATTCATGACAAAAGGAAATAATACATTTTAAAACGTTCACTACCAATACTCAGTTGTACCATGAGTGTGCCTCACTAGAAAGTAATTGCTTATATTAAAGCTTATGACGCGCGTATGGTGATGTCACTCCTGCGTAATACGCTGAAGATGGCGTGCGATAGCCACCGTCGGGACCTCCGGCTAATAGACTTAACTGTAACAACGCCAAGGGCGACGTACGACACTGTTGCTGTGAATCAGATTGTACCCTTACTCCGACTGTAACCCTGACTCAAACTGTATCATTGACTCAGACTGTATTCCTGACTCAGACTGTATCATTGACTCAGACTGTATTCCTGACTCAGACTGTATTCCTGACTCAAACTGTATTCCTGAATCAAACTGTATGCCTAACTCAAACTATGTTCCTGACTCAAACTGTTTTCCAGACTCAATCAGTATCATTGACTCAGACTCCATCTCTGACCCTCGACCTGACTAAGACTGTCGTCCTGACTCGAATTTCGCCCTGACCCCACCATGCAGGGAGACTCTGGCGGGCCCCTGACGGTGATGCAGAACGAGCATCGCGTCCTGATCGGCCTCGTGTCGTGGGGCATCAGCTGCGGCCGCGGCCAACTGCCTGGTGTCTACACTAACATTACCAACTTTATGGACTGGATACCTGACAAGATCAAGTGATGTGTTGCGTCAACATCCCCACCCTGCCCTCAACGTAGACTGGATACCTGACAAGATCAAGTGATGCGTTGCGTCATCACCCCCACCCTACCCTTACCGTAGACTGGATACCTGACAAGTTCAAGTGATGTTTGGTCTCCACCTCTTACTCCTCTTGATGGCCACATGATGCCTGGCGTCCACCTCCTCCCCTCGATGGCCAAATGATGCTTGGCGTCCACCTCCTCACACCACAAACTTGAAACCTGAGATGGCAAAAAGTTTTTTGTCGTTGACTGCCTCACTTTGCAGACTGGATCTGTAATGAATCCTAGTAATATATTGCGTCGACTGCCTCGTAACTCCCAATAATTTATGCCTGACAATAACACGCGACGTTCAGCGCCCATTACGTAAGAAAAAGGTTACTTGGATGTCCCATGAAGACACTAGGTGGTCTTGGTGGCATGTCATGGATAATCAATCTGTATATGATATAAATGACAGTTAGTGTGTCTACAAGCTTTGTTATAGTATCGTTACTGGATGATTGGATGCTTACGTAACGTGGGTAACGTATGAAAACCTACGAAATCCACGTACGCCAGTTTATCCCAAGCTAAGCAGGATGAACGTGTTGTAGGAGCAAGTTACGGGCGACCGTCACTCTGAAGACTGAATGACACCGATTGCTGCTGGATTGTTCGAAAAATCATCTCCAATCAACACGTCTTCTGCTCCTGGCCGATTTTTTTGTCCATTTTTTGAGAACTCGAGCGAATGAACTGAAGTTATCACTAGTCAAAAAATAATGAGAAGTCAAGAAAACTGAAAACCTAGGCCTTCGAGGCAAATACGTTTTAATAAAATTAGCAGTAGAAAAATGACATGTGCATCAATCCAGTTCTTTACTTCAATGTCAACCCGGTAGTGCTGCTTTTCTCCTCCTCGACACCAGCTGCACTAGCCACCTCAGTGCTTTGGATTTTTTCTTCATAATAATTTTTTCGTAACCTACAATTAATTGTACCTAAGATGCATACAATTCACAATCATGCACATAAAATACATCATTCACAGCTTTCGCTGGCGCGTGATTCATCGGTGTCGTTTCTGTTTTAGTTTTTATGTGTGTGCGGTTTTGGGTATTTCACAAAGAGGCAACTGACGACAAATGAAAACAGACAAATTTAGCAGCCATTCAGACTATAGCCAAACTTTGGTTGCTGAATAGTAACGAGGAATACAAATTTACTTTACCAGAGGGTCCAGAGCGTCAAACAAGAGGGAACGTAAGCGATTACGCTGACGTGTAAACATCAACCACATGAAAACAAATGTAGGTGATCACTTTGCCCAGTGAGCGTCAACCAGAAGGGAACAACATAATTGATCAAGCTGCCATGTAAACTTCATCCACGAAGGAACATAAGTGATCAACTGCCCTGTAAACGTCAACAAAGAGAGAACATAAGTGAACACACATGCAACCGTTACGGAGCACCGAATCGCGCTCCGTTTGCTCCAATTGCAAGACTTGTGAAGAACTTCGCAACCTAAGTGCGCATGTAGGAAGACTAAACTTACTCCAAACTTGTGACTACACTCCTCCACTTCACACCACAAGTTTGTGTTTGGGCCGACTAAACTTACACCAAACTTGTGACTACACTCCTCCACTTCACACCACGAGTTTGTGTTTGGGCTGACTAAACTTACACCAAACGTGTGACTACACTCCTCCACTTCACACCACGAGTTTGTGTTTGGGCTGACTAAACTTACACCAAACTTGTGACTACACTCCTCCACTTCACACCACGAGTTTGTGTTTGGGCAAAATAAATTTGCACTAAACTTATTACTACACTCCCCCACTTCACACCGAGAGTTTTTGTGCGTGCAATCTATACCTGCACCAAACTTATTTCTTGCGTGCGACTTACGCTGAGATGGAACTGCAGTGGAGCACTCAGTAAGCCATAATTGCGCGAAGCCTTGCAGACGTTTGTGCTCAGGCGATTAATTCAGACTTAGATAAATCACGAATTTCTTTTTATTATACATCCTTGACCATAAACGTTATTCTTAACAGTAATCTCGCTATTCTGAATACCTCCTTGACGTCGTCTAAGTTCATTTCAATCACAGTACATTTTTCTTCTTTTGGTCCTCATTAACAATATCCATGACAAAAACTACTCAAGCCTGCAATCGGAACCAACTATATAACCTGCAACACCATGTGCATCTTCCACCTTCAATCTCTTACGACTATCATTCACAACATCCACCAACACCAACATCGCCACCACAACCACCACCACCACCATTGCTAACGAAAAACATACAATTTCGTTACGTTCATTTTCGACCTACGCCCCTTGCCGGCTCTCGACATGGCATCGACTCCCGACTTTGGCCGCACCCTTGACGAAGACGGGACATTCAAGTAATTGTGTCTCTGTTTCCTGTTATCCCTAGCCTGCCTCGTATTAACATTGTTGTTACCTTCTATTATTTACTACTTGATGACGTCTTCATGCCATGACACTTACGCTCAACGACAGCATGAGTTGCCGCCGTTATCCCGGCAGTGGGAATGCCTTGTATCCGTCCAATCATTTAGAACTAACTTATTTAATCTAGGGCTCTGCGGAATGTTAATTAACTTTACTTGATGCTTCTTCCTGTTAATACCAGTAATTAGTTATACATGATGAATTGAAATGTATGCTTATAATGAGTCGATGCCTTGCACGCGTCAAAAGCATCGTGACGGCTTCCATTCACGTGCATCCTGCACTGCACCGTTTCTGCACCGCGCTGAACCAGTCTCTCAACAATTATTTTCGATGACTTATTGCTGCATGCACTTCACGGAACTACACCTGCTTTGCATGAGCTTCTTTTCTGTGGCAGCTGCACGGAACCATTTCACTGCAAGTGCATCGCTGCTACTGCTTCACTATAAAGGATGCGCCACAATTTCTTCACTATAATTGCTTCCGAGGCAAACCTGAAACGGCCTGCTGACCTAAATTCCAACATCAACCAGGCGCGGCTCGTGGACAAGATTTTTATACCTTTTTCATCTGCATGTGCGGGATGCCTTTCGAGAAATCTTTATATAATCTACTTGGACTCGTGTCCTTCAACCTTCTAAAGCGGATAATTTGATGGGGAACCTGCATGGAATCCTGACTGCGCACATGCCAGTTTGCTAATTTTACAAACCAATTTGCAAATGTAGTAGATCTGCTTCAACATTTTCAAACACAGCTACTCATTAACTTGCTTGGAAAACTTTATTAACCTGCTTGGATCCTTTTCTCAACCTGGTTGTTCAGCTATTGGAATGTGCAACAGCTAACTACTTCTCATGTACATTTATTCTCAGCAGGTATAAGGGTTTTATGATATTTCTTTGCATCAGTTTGAGCCTGGGCCGCTCGACTCTTTATGTAACAAATATAATTTTCAATGAGAACCTTTGGTCTCCAGAATATAAAAAATTCCACATGAACAGACCCCAAATAACAGCTGCTGCGTCCCTCAGGGGGACTCAGGCAGCCCGCTGACGGTGTCGGAGCAAGGGCGCCGCACTCTCATCGGCCTCGTCTCCTGGGGCATCGGCTGCGCCCGCAAGAACCTGCCTGGCGTCTACACCAACATCGCCAAGTTCTCCAACTGGATACAGGACACGACGCGGGCACGGTAGCTGGTTACGATGCGGACACGGTAGCTGGTTACGACATACGATGCGGACACGGTAGCTGGTTACAACTTAAGATGCGGACACGTAGCTGGTTACAACATACGATGCGGATACGGTAGCTGGTTAGAACTTACGATGCGAACACGGCGGAACACGGTAGCTGGTTACAACTTACGATGCGGACACGGCATCTGGTTACGACATGCGATGCGGACACGGCAGCTGGTTACAGCATACGATGCGAGTACGGTAGGTGGTTACAACTTACGATACGGGCACGGTAGCTGGTTACAACATACGATGCGGACACGGTAGCTGGTTACACCATACGATGCGGATACGGTAGCTGGTTACAACTTACAATGCGGACACGGTAGCTGGTTACAACTTACGATGCGGACACGGTTGGTCACGACGCAGGCACGGTAGCAGGTTACTAAGTTAGTGAAGCATTTCTAGTGGAAATGTGATGGTGTACATCACATCCCCCTTGCTGCTGGTGTCTGCCCGACAACGTCTTCAAAAACGCCGTTCAAAAGAAAACATTCAAAAGACCGGTCTCGCCTCAAGTTTTTGATTGAATCTTTGTGTTGATTGCAGCAGTACCGGCCACGTCGCAGCCTCCCAGACATTCTGTCTATACTGACCACGCTGCAAATGAAAGACATTTTATTCCTACTTATTATAGCTAAGATGTAAATATAATAGCCGATTTGTTGTAAAATTCAGTAAATATTGTAGATTTGTTGTTATAAGTAGATTCGTTTTCATGACGGAGAAAATAGATTTATTGTTCTGGTGGGTGATGAGCTTCTGGGTAGGAGGAGAGGATGACAACCGCTCCAAGATTAGGCCACGAGCCATCACACTCGGGTTGTGATGTTCCATGCAGTGTGGATGGGGGAATATGTAATTTTTAATATGCAAATTAATTATGCCAATGTGACTGAATTATGCGTATTTAGTTAACTGAATTAGACAAGAATTGCTCTTCAATTAATGCTGCTGTAGCCGTGACACTTCTAAATATTTCGCCTTGCTGTTTCATGTACATCCGTTCAAAGCAAATGTATGTCTTGGGTAAGCATGTACCCCCAGGAGATAGCTCATGAAACTGTGCGATAAGCTCCTATACCACTTAAGTGTAGCAGCAGGTATATATTGAATGCAGTATTAACACGGCGAGATGTTCTTCATTAGTTTAGCAAATATTCGTATATATGGTCCACGTGACGTGGCATAGCTGCGGCGAGTTTTCATCTTGACGTAACGTCCATCCTGAATGAGGAAGGAAGTGTTTTATAAAACAGCATGTATCGTATTCTAAGTATGGAATAATAAATTGAACTCGATTTTGGATGTCAGTATTTCATTATCTCCGTACTTTGAAAATCAAGGCACCATTTGCAAGGAAACGGGCCGGAAAATGTGGTCCTAAGTAGAGGTGCAGATAGGTGAAGCTAGCTTTAGCTGAAACTGCAACCACTGGGCCGCCCTACACGTAAAAGAAAATGAGACGCAGTGAACACGAGTGTTGTGATTCAATTTGTCATTCAACTATTATATATATGCCTGCACAATTGATGCCTAAATATTTCCTGGGGAAAAAATTTACACTGTCCTAACTTGGACATTCTCGCCTTGGCAAGTAAATCATGGGAGCAATTAAGTTCTGGTTCAACCTACGTTAATTTTTTAAGACCTAATTTAAAAAAACACTTTCAACTTATGTTTTGCAGAGAGAAATTTATTTAAGATGTATTAGCACAGAAGAATTATTGCGTAAAGATAATTATCTATACCCATCGTCGATTCAGGACTTAAGGTATATTAAGGCAGGATGGCCCAGTGGTTGAAGTTCAGAGTACCAGGATTGGAGGCGCGGGTTCGATCCCAGCTCTGTGCGCCCGTTTCTGGTCAGAATCGGCGAGGAGGCCGGGCGGTTAAGCACAGCAGAATTGAATCAGTGAGTTGTGAGTCCGAGACCGCAACAAGCTGTGGATGTTCTGCGATGTTAAGAATCAGCGACAGGCCTATGGCCTAATAAACGCTGAAACCGCTATATTGTTGGCAGCTGAGCATGAACATAATAAATAACATTATAAGTAAAATTCTGCGGAATCCTACTTCCACTGTTACCACTATGAATTCATTGCTTTAGTTTGTATCTAAAAACATGAGCTTGTGTTCACATTGACATGTTAGCAAGCCATGGTTGAACTATATACAAGTTCAACCATGTTAGCAAGTGTGTTAGAAAATTTTTTCGGTAGTTCACGGCACTCGTTATAACTTATGGTGTGCATCCGCATCTCTTAGCTCGGACCACCTCACGTTACCGTTTGCTTTTTTTTTTACCTATGTCTTGGCACTGAAATACTACTGGAATTAGCAATTTCACTTGTATTTATATTAGATGTTCTAAATGATTACCCTGCATGTTAGGGCTTATATAATGCATATTTTGCTAAGTATTCATGCCACGTGATATGTTGATAAGCAGATCAGATATATTATCATCTTATGTTTTCCATCCCGAGTGAGCGTGACGCGTGAGCAGTTGCAGTAGGGCGTAGGCTTAGGCTAGTGTTAGTAGGCTCTCACTCTCAGCTCTTCTGCCTCTGCAGGCTGCAACCTGCGTCTGCATCTCTGCCTGGTTTATAATTTTTGCCTTTAAGTTAGCTGTAACTGGACTGCAAGTTGCAACATTAATATTACGTGAGAGTTGAATTGCCACCACTGCCCACAGCCACAAGGCACAAGTCACAACACTATGACACTGTCTCATCTTCACGCAGTCACGCTCACCGTGTCACCAGCTTCCAGTGGAAAGGATTTATTTCACAAAGAAAACAGAACCCAACTTTCTATAGTCACAGTAAGTCACTGGTGACACTGTCTACTGTCTAGTAGACTAGTATGTTTAACACTTAACATAACAGACTACTCTACTCAGTCTACTCTACTGTCAAGCTAGACGCTAGTGTGTAGTGTCTACTGTCTAGCTAGTGTCTACTGTCTTGTCTAGCAGCTCTACTGCTCTAGCTAGGAGCCTAGGACTAGGAGGTGAGGTAGGACGTAGGAGACTAGGAGAAAAGAGATTAGGAGCCCTCATCCCTCAGCAGCCTGCGGCTCAGCCTCTCAGTCCTCACCGGGGTCACCCCAAGCCTCAAAGTCAAAGTGGAAAATTTGTATTGGTAGCTGCTAGGTATGTGCACAAAAAATTTTTTTCCTTTGATCCTAATGAAAATTAGACTTCCAGTGTCAGTGTGGAATTCTATATAGTTTATACATTCTCACAAGTCATTGAAGTCACATATACGTAAGAAAATGGAATCGAAAAGCGTATACCACAATTTATACCTTCTACCGTAGGCTTCTGCCGCCCGCTACATATTTAAGTAGCAAAACAAGCCTAACAAGGTTTAGCCACTACAGTGCTATCACCATGGTGGCAATCCATAGGTTATTCAAAAGAACCTGTTCTTATGTCATTTTGAACTGATCAACGCTTCTTTACGGACCGATCGTAAAACACCTTCACCGGCAAAAGCTTTTGCACTTCTGAAGAAAGTCAGCTGACAGCTACACTGGCCGTGGGGCGTGTATCCCAATAGCAGAACAATAAACATTTAGAGATTTCCAATAATTTTGCCCATTGTAGCGGCTAATGTAGTGGCGCTACATTTTACTGTAGCGGTAGCGGTAGCACTCGCTACAATCTAGTGGGTGTAGCAGTAGCAGTAGCGCCTGCTACATTTAGAGCAGTTAGCGGTAGTGGTAGCGGCCGCTACATTTCAAGGTAGCGCTGCCCAGCTCTGCATATATGTTTTCTTACAATGAATTTTTATAATTTTTTCAATAGAGACTCACTTGGCATCTAAATTATGTTGTCATATATAATTGAATGACAAATATGAAGAAATATTATTAAATGAATATTTATAAAATAAATCTGAAATGTATATTTGTCAATATATATTTGAAGAAATAAACAAAAGTGTATGATTGCTACATGTGTGAGATTATACTGAGATTAGCCTATGGTCTATTGTCCATTATAGTCTACTACTCAATATGTCAATCTTTTATTGAATGTCTTCCAATATAAATGTAATATTTTGTTAGGAGAATGTAATACTGCCATCAGCCTCAGCTTGCAAACTAAAAAAAATTGTAATTAGTGATATTAAACCTGTTGCTTCCACTCTATGCAATCTTTACAAAACTACGCCTCCAATTACCCTTCTCACTACTTGCCTACTATCACCTAGATGTTTCCAACATATCTGTATGATCTCTTGATATTGCTTTTCATTACTATAATTTTATGAGACAATAACAAGTCAAATACTATGAATGAAAAGTAAACTAGGCCTTTGATAAAACCTTATGTTGTTGTTTGATCGGCAACTATAGCCCTTAACTTAGAAAAGGACAGCCATGAACATAATGGCAAGACATCAAAGCAAATTCATGGTCTGCATTCAATGGCTTAGCCACACATGTGCAGATGGCATAATCATGCCAGTGCAGATGGCATGACCATGTCAGTGCAGATGGAATTATTACGCCAGTGCAGATGGCATTATTACGCCAGTGCAGATGGCATNGCCAGTGCAGATAGCATACCCATGGCAGTGCACATGGCATAATCATGGCAGTGCAGATAGCATAACCATGCCAGTGCAGATAGCATACCCATGGCAGTGCGCATGGCATAATCATGGCAGTGCAGATAGCATAACCATGCCAGTGCAGATAGCATACCCATGGCAGTGCACATGGCATAATCATGGCAGTGCAGATAGCATAACCATGCCAGTGCAGATAGCATACCCATGGCAGTGCACATGGCATAACCATGCTAGTGCACATGGCGCCACCATGCCAGTGCACATGGCATAATCATGGCAGTGCAGATGGCATAATCATGCCAGTGATGATGTTTAGACCTGGTTTAAAGTTATTCATGTAATTCAAATATTTGATTTGCAGTCTACCCATCATCTTACCATCAGCTGTTAAAAGTGTTCATTTGTATGACTTTTTCAGAGCAATCTTAAATTTATTTATATAACTTTCAAAGAAAAAAAAGGCAGTATGAATCACCTGCATAATGTTCAATAAATAATTAAGCTGAAAACTTAGGAGCATTTTGACTAATGTTGTTATCTTAATACAATATGCTGTACTTTTTTTTACTCTGAAATTACTTTGTTTTGTTTTTTGCTGAGGTTTTCAGTTATTTATATACATGCTCTTGTTAATACTTGCATTATTGATGCAAAATTTAAGATACCAGATTAGATACCTGAGAATATATATATTAGTATTTTTTGAGCAAAAATGTATGTGTGTAAATGTATGTAAAGGTTACTTATTCAAGTATGTATGTTGCAGTTGATGGGAAACACTGTTGTTTATACTGATTCTGATTTTGAAGATTTTCTCCTGAATTCTTGAATTCTAATTGGATAAACTTTTACAGAGCCTCTGAAGCCAGAAGCAAAGACTTGGCATGGCACCTCCCAGGCTCTCTGCCACTTCCCTCTTGCCCAGCGGGTCCCAAATTCTAGTTACAGTCCTACAAGCTCTGCCTGACATATTGCTTGTGGGTGTGGACCATCAGGAGAAATATTTTCAGGGAGTCCTTCTGGATTCCGCCATTGGGTGAGCATCTTTTATTCCGGGTCTCTAGTATAAATTTAATGCTAGAGAAGAGCTGTAGAATACAGATTATGATTCAAGCATGTTGATGCTGCTGTAGTTTATGTATTTTGCTGCATTCTAGATGCTTTTGGTGTATCCAGTGCGGCTTATGCCACCTAGACTGATGCTGCTACAGGACACTGTCCCACTGTAACACAAGCAGCAGCACATGCAGTCCAGACTGACACTGCTACAGGACACTGTCCCACTGTAACACAAGCAGCAGCCCATGCAGTCCAGACTGACACTGCTACAGGACACTGTCCCACTGTAACACAAGCAGCAGCACATGCAGTCCAGACTGACACTGCTACAGGACACTGTTACACTGTAACACAAGCAGCAGCACATACAGTCCAGACTGACGCTACTGCAGAACACTGTTCCACTGTGATGCACAAGCAATTTTCAACTCCCACAGTCTTGTAAGGCCAGTCTTGTATTGATGAGGAAGGGACTTGGAGAGTAAAGGGACCTGGGCCTATACTTTCAAAAAATTTTAAGAGATCGTAAGTTCATCAGCCAATCATTGACGGCCTTTCATGCAAAAACCACCAATCATTGACAAGAAAATAGAGCGTAAGTACTTACGTTCACTTAGTGAGTTTTGAACGAATGGCCCCTGGACCTCTCAAACCATCAAGCTGCTGAATTTGGCTGACAGAAACCCACCACAAATTTTGAGCATCAGTTGGCTTGCTAAGTCCTCAAACCCCTGTGTCTGGGAGGCAGAATGTGAAAACTCCTTGTTAACCTCATGTCTCAGCTTTTGTTACTTATTTTGATTACTTACTTAGCTACTTTAATTTGATTTATTTTCATGGAAAGTTTACATGGATTACCTACCTAGCGCCTTGTTTGATTGTAATACTTTGTTTTCAGTCGACTGCCGTGTGGAGTCTATCCCCCTGGCGGCTGCTACCCTCCCCCACCCGACCTGTCAAACAACAAGCTCTATTCAGTGAAGCGGCGTCACTCTTACTTCTGCGGTGACTCTGACATCAGCAACGCTGATAATGCAACCAATAAATCTGTTACTCAGAAACGTACGAAACCTGGGAGCCGACCATCTGTGAGGCTGCGACCAAGACACGTCCTTTGTTCTGGCTGTCGCCAGGTGTGCAATGAAAACAATGAGAGAGTTGGCCATGCCAAGTCCGTTGCAAGCAATCATGCTGCGTCTGCCCCAACTGGCAATGACAGGAAAACAGACGCCGAGTTTCCATCTGTAAAAGTTGTAGAAAGAAGTTCTATTCAAAATGAAAATGTGGACGCACAGGCTTGTAAAACTCGGTCTGGTGTTTGCACGAGGAAAAGTGGTAAGCAAAATGTTCCTGCAAGTAGAGAGACCACTTCCAAGGACTGTAATAGTACTTCAGGCTCAAAAAACTCGCATAAAATTAGTCTGAACAGTAAGATATCACAATCTAAAAGCTTTGAAGAAACAAAATCACGAAGTATTCGTTCTACGCGTAGAACAGTTGACTTGCAGGTCACATCACCACACACCAATAAAAGAAAACATGAGCAGCCTACATGTGCACCTGTTTCGGTACCCAGATTAAAAAAATTGAAAGCTAGCGAAACAGAAAGTGCTAATAATAGTCATGGCGATTGTCAACCAGCACCTGCTTTGAAGTCAGCTGGTTCCTTGGTCATAAATGAAGTTAAATGTGATCTACGTCTGGCAGGTTCGAGAGCTTCCCAGCCTGCTGAGCTCGAGCCTTGTATCAATTCAAAGCCTCTTCTAGTCTCCAGTTCCAAGATTGAAAGTGAAGAAAAAATTTCTTCTGGTCAAATTCCAAAGTTGCGTTTCTCATCTGTAAATAACAGAATTGCTAAAGTTACTCTCACAACTTATGACCAAAGTCTGTCACAAAGCAGCAAAAAACGGACTTCCAAGGCTCCTCAGAGCTGCAGACTGACAGTCCCTAAAATGGTGCTTTGTAAACCGTCAAGTATTCCTTCAGAAGCGTTCGTACCGACACATGAGTGTAATCAAGAACATACGAGCTCTTCAAGCGCCTCTGTGCCGAAGGTTACTATTCTTCCTTTCTCAAATAAATCAATCAACGAAAATTGCCTGTCAGATACAGTGGAAGAAGTTCAGGCTGAAAAACATGTTGCTGAAGATGGTGGTCAGGCCTCAGACTGTGACGACACAGGTTCTCTAAAGCATGCAGCTCCTCTCCTGAAGATATGCATCGCTCCTGATGGTACGGGCACCATAATGAATATTGCACCAAAGCCTGAAGTGCCACCCTCGCTTGAAGATAATAACTGTCACCCTGTCTCTAGCAGCCACAAAGGTGTTGCTAATAAGGCGGCCAGGAAGGCACTCAAGAGAGCCAGAAAAGAGGCGCAGAGAAAGCTAATGATGAAAGGTTCTCCTTCATACTCATTAATAGGGGGAGTCTCCCCTAGGTATGGAAGTATGTCGCCCCTCGGACTTGGAAGCCTATCTCCTGCACGGTCCTGTTGGCAATCCGATAGATTTGCATATATGATGAGCACTAAACACAGCTTGTCGTCACCGGGTCGAGTGGGCGATTCTTCACCCGTTCGATGGAATGGAACCTCACCAGCAAGACTCAACTGCCTGTCACCTTCCAGAAGAAGTGATGATAAACCTCCTAATTCTTGCAACATTTGGGAGGCATCATCCAAAGAGAACGCTTGCGAAACCCAGCTCACTGAAACGAATATACCCAAGAAACACAGACACAAAGTTAAGCACAAGAAAAAACACAAAGAAGACCGTAAACCTAAGGGAATAATAACAAACGACCGCGATGAGCAGAGTTTGCTGTTACCATCGTGTGGTGCAGCTCCTCATGCCTCAGACTCTGCCAGGCGTGACCACAACGATCCACAAATATCCCGTGCTAATTCTCCTAAGCAAAAATTATCACTTTCAATCAAACGGGTGAAGAATGATGAATTTGCGTACGTAGCTCACGACTGTAGCTCAGAAGAGAGTTACTCCTCTGGATCTATCAGAGGGTCCGAGCCAGAAAATGTTCTAGAAAGTACCACTAAGGAGACAATAAAAAAAGATCCAATCGTTTTCAGACGTTCTCCTGTCGAATTGAACGTCGAGGAGCGTTCCCTTGAAGAACAGGCAGGTAGATATGACAAGATGACAAGTTCCTCTGGAGAACCGGTGATAGGTGATGACAAGACTAGTTCTTCTGAAGCTACAGCAGAAGGTGAGGACATGACAAGTTCCTCTGAAGAATCTGCGGGAGGTGAGGACAACAAAAGTGTCTCTGAAGCACTAGCGGACGACAAAGACGGCGCCAAGATACTCTCAGGGGCCTCCTCAGTGTCTAATGCCATCGTCAAAAAACAACTACCTGGAACCTCGGCTCTACTTACAACCGACCTCGATAGGAGCTCCCTTGAAGCGACAGTCGGGCACGAGAACAACGGCAAAAAACGTGCCTTTGTGGACTCTTCGAGCTCCTTCGTGAGCCGAGGCGAAGACTCCAGCGACGATCAAGGTGATGTGCCAGCTTTCCCCTCTGTGCCGTCGACTTCTGTGTCATCCGAATGGCGGGCACTGCATTACTGCTTCATCAGAACCTCCGCTTCCCGACCAGCTCACGTCAAGGATGACGTCCGTCTGGAAGCCCCCAAGCAAGAGGATTGTGTCCATCAACTCGATGACTGGGTCAGGCTTGCTGTGGGAGACGTGGTCTGGGCGAAAATTCTTGGCTTTCCATGGTGGCCCGCGCTGGTGAGATTCGTTGTATATTATTACTTAAATTATCAGCGGTCGTTTATAAATCCTAAAATTTTAGGAGAGATAGAGTGAAAGTGGCTGCGTGCTTTTGTTACTTGAAGTAAGAAAATGCCAATTTGATAGGTAATATATTTTTTATCGGCTTTACATTTCACTCATATAAACTGTTGTTGTTCATTGCTGTCTTTTATCCGTCGTTACTGATAGTGATAGAGAATTTAAATTACGTTTTAAAGGGCTGTTAATTTCTTAGTGTTGCATCAATCGAACCAGAAATGTACAAATTTCAATTTTTTTTTTTTTTATATTTAGGTGACACACTTGAGTACTCGTTACATAGGCAAGAGGAACGCAAGCGACACGTCCGCCCTCGAGCGAGTGCATATGCGCAGTGAAAGCGATCACTCGCAGCACGAGGCTCGGGTCAATTGGTACGGCAGCGCGACCACCTCCACCCTCCACCCCTCAAGCCTCAGGCCCTTCTTGCTCTTCTTCAAGGTCGTGTGGTTCCAAGTAATCAGGTCCTTCCAAGTTTCAAATATTCTACTATACTTTGTGGCATGACGGATTGTTGTAAGAAATACATACTTCTCCGTTTAGACATTCAAATTATCGTGTTCTTGTATTTCTGAATAAGCGTTTTCATTACAGCAGTTCTACGTGAAGAAGAAGCGTGGACCCTACAGGACTGCAGTCAAAGAGGCCCTCGCTGTGGCAGAGTCACGTCTCTACCAGGAGGCCATCGACCCCAACACTGAAGTCAGTGCGACTGCGCCTCCTACTGATGATAGTGCCTCTGCACTATCTGCTGATGACCGTACCACCGCACTGCTTGCTAATGATAGTGCCACTGCTCAATTTGTAGTGGGCAGTGTCGTTAGAAAATCTTCTGATGACAGTGCTGCTGCACAAACAGTTACTAAGTGTGCAACGGCCACCTTAATGGTTACAAAAAACTTTAATCCGTCCAACTCAATTGCTCACAGCTCCCCTTTGAGTCCTAAGGCTCTTTCCTGCCATACTTTTACATCTGCCATTCCCTGCAGCTTTCCTCTCCGTATCTCCACGCCTCCTGCCAGCTCCTCTCTCCCTTTTTCTACGGCTTCACCCAGCTCCTCACACCCGAGTTCCACAGCCCTTCTTAGCTCCCATCTCCCAACATTTGCGTCTTCCTCAGTGACCTGTAATGAATCAGCAATCGTAGCGTATGCAGGCACCGACGACGGCAGTGAGAGCCTGTATCAAGCGCGCCGTACGCCTGATGCTGCAAGAACCATAGCGCCCTCAGGTCCTTCACAGGACTCATCGTGGCTATCCCAGACAACACCAGCTGAGGCCGCCAGTAACGTCAGCCTCTTGCTAACAGAAGCAATCTTTTCGACGCGCCAAACTTCCATGACTAACAGCGTTGCTACGAACGCCACGTTGGAAAATCGTGAAATTTGCCTTAGTGAGGAGAGGGGCAAGAGCAAGTCATTACGTGGCGCCTCCGATGCTCGTGCAAAAACACTCTGTGGTGGCATCGAGGCTGTGGCAAAGCCATTCAGTGGCGCTTCCGATGACGTGACTTCGCAACTGGTTAGCGGTAATAAGGCGGGGGCTGCTGAGGACGCAGCCATGGCAGCACGAGATCAGGGGGTGAAGGTTGATCATCTGAGACGCCTGGGGAAAGCTGACGATCCCCCAAGGCGCTCCTCGGTTGAGGTGAGCCCTGTCAGAAGAGTCCCCGCGTTGAGGGTACAAAGCTTCTCAGCCATCGTCAACCCCTGCCACTCTCCCTCGTCTGGGGGTTCTCTTGGCAATGAATCCCCCAGCTCCCCACACCCCGTCGATGTCTTCAGTTGAGACTAATAACATGGCTTGTTCTTTATTGACTTAATCAAAGTCTCTGCGATTATATGTTGAATAGAAGAGTAGTACACGTGTCGGTAATTCTTGGTGTAGGTAGAAGACATCTGGCCCGCCATTCGACGCTTCACGGTTTCTTCACGTGACGCAGAATTCGATTCTAACACCTCAAGACGGGGCTGAGGTAGCGGCTGACGCCTATCTTCAGCATCGAAAATCAATGTCCTCATAAGACATGTTCTTAATGCACACATTTGTACGTGATACTCGCTTAAAATAATATGCCCCTGTTGGATGTTTGTACAGAATAGTCTTGTAGAATTAAGGAGTTATTTGTGGTGCTGTGAGAGAATATGTTTTATTGACTGTTTCGTACGTAAACGATTGCGTTAAGTGGAAATTTTTAATAATTTTTAATTATTGTTGTCTTACTGTTCAGTTATCTCATGGTTTAAATTCTTCCTTTAATTTTCTTCTCATCTAGAGCATTTTTGTACTATGCATAGCCTTTGCTTTCCGCTAACCACGTCTTTTAAGCCAGAGTTCTATTGTCACGTCTTCCAAGTCGTGGTTCTAATGCCACGTCTCTCAAGTCGTGGTTCTAATGCCACGTCTCTCCAGTCGTGGTTCTAATGTCACGTGTTTCAAGTCATGGTTCTAATGCCACGTCTCTCAAGTCGTGGTTCTAATGCCACGTCTCTCCAGTCGTGGTTCTAATGCCACGTTAGGTGTTGGATTACCGAATTATTTCTCGATTGAATTACGTGCAGATCCAGACCAAGGGCAGTAAAATTCGCCCAAATTTGTTCATGTTTATTGTGATGCTTGCTAAGGTTATGCGTTGGCAAAGGTTGACTATTGCTTATGTTAGTCTGTAGTTTCCACAATAAGCCTGGAGAACAATTTGGTCGGCGCGATGAATACATGGCAATTGTTTCATGCTTTTTAACGTGTCAATTTCATTGTAAATTAGTGGCTAAAATACAACTTGCATATACAAGTGAGATCTAGTTTGTGTATTTCTCCCAGAAAAACTCCTTGAAGGGTATTATTGAATCCAATAATCTCATTGACGACAAAACTATTAGTAATTTATATCAATCACTGGGATTCCGGTAATACTCCAGGTCTATAAAATTAGCTCATATCAAACATACGTCAGCTGTGTCATCACCCTCCATATTGCAGCAATTCAGCGTTATAAGTATTACATAAAGTTTCTCATTAACAATAAATAACAGCAAAAATAACAATAAAACTAATAACAATTATACTAGCTAAGTGTTAATGAGAGTAAGTGCGGCATGGTAAGTCACTTGCAACGCTTCAGCAGACTGTGATGGTGGCCCAGTGCTTACAGTTTAAAATATCAGGTTTGGAACAGTGAGTTGCAGGTTCGAAACCCCAGCCGTTGATTTCGAGAATCAACGAGTCGAAAATGAATATTTAGACTATTTAACGTGGGCGCCACCTCTACTAAATGATTGCAAATTAATGTCACCATAGCCTATGATGCCTGAACATCGTCGAAAAGGGGGAAAACTAATAATAAATAATATGAACTAGCCATAATTGTCACGTCACTTAGTATCCCAGTATCCTTAGTATAAGTTTCGGACGTAGCAGTAAGAGGCCGAGATGGATCGCCGCCTCCCTCCCCAACATGCAACGCTACCAGACCCCAGCTCCCACCTCTCACCCCAAACACCACCAGACGTGTCACGCCTCTCACCCCAAACACCACCAGACATGTCACGCCTCTCACCCCAAACACCACCAGACATGTCACGCCTCTCACCTCAAACACCACCAGACTTGTCTCGCCTCTCACCTCAAACACCACCAGACATGTCACGCCTCTCACCCCAAACACCACCAGACGTGTCACGCCTCTCACCCCAAACACCACCAGACTCTGTACACACTAACTGTCGTGACCTAATATTATTTCTGGGTCAGCACTAGGCCTTAATTTCTCGGCCACGATTTGTTCCAACCGAGCTTCAAAAGAACTCAACCTGGCATCCACGAAGTTCTGTAGCTTAGTTTCAAATAGGTCTTCAAGTCTGGACTCGAGTTTGTCAAGCCGCTCGTTTATAATTTGCTGAAGCCGTCCACACCCACACACCGCTGGGGCGAAAGTAGCAGCTGCTGACTCGCTGAGGGGAATCCCTTCACTTGGTCCTTTATGGGCAGCCAGGCTCGACTGCTCACAGGCTGCTCTGGTGTTTTCTTTGTTGGCTGTCACTGCAGGGGAAGTATTTGTGTGAGGAACAGAGGAGACTGTCACTGGGCACTGATAGCTTGACGAGTTTGAGGACACAACTGAAACTTGACTACCTGTTGGGAGTGCGATATTGTTGGTGGTTGTTGGAGAGCTGACTGCTATTTCAGAGCTGACAAAAGGGGCCTTCATTGATGTTGAAAAAGATGCATCACGACCAGATTCGGAGACTAAAACTCCATTCACTACATCCAACTGCTCCAGCTTCATAGTAGAATTGTTTACTCCCATGAGCTGAGAACAGCGATCTTCAGCAGACGCAAAGTCCTTGTTGAACTTGACATGCCCAGCTCCTGGTGATGGGACCTTCATTCCTACTAGATTCTTAAAATTCAAATTTTGACTAAACATCTCTAACAGATCATCTTTATTCAAGTTTTTTAGACCATCAACTGCAGTAATCACATTTTCTTTATTATCAGTGTTACCGTTTGAAATAAGCCGTGATTGTCTTTCAGAACCAAAAATACTGTGAGAATTATTGGAATGCATATGGTTATTATTTCCTCTTGCTGCATCATGAAGGTTTTCATTTGAGGTTTCTTTGCAGTTCCATTTAACGTTTGGAACGGATTTGATCGACTGCCCTGCAACTTGACTGCACCCATTATCTGGCGCACGACCGAGTGATAAACCCATGCCCATAAGAGGAATGAAGCTGCTCAGTGACGTGGCAGAATTGTTCTCGAGGTTGTCATTATAAAGTTCCACTAGCTTTTTGAGTGACAAAGCCTTGTCTGAGAGATGCAGGTTCCTCTCTGCTACCAGAGAGCTCAGCTGCCTGCTTGAGAACCTCCCAGCTGAGTTTTGATGCGCGTTCCCCGAAGACACTTCTTGCACTTGGGCAAAAACTCCATAGATCATAACAGATGTGTCATCATAGTTGTTTTTGAGTAATAACTTGACTTTGGTGCATGGTTTCTCCAACTTAATGTCAGTTCTGCATATAATTGAATCATGAAATTTCTCCATAATGCTGCTTTTTATGCTTGTGTAATATTCTCCATAATCGCCAATAAAAACTTCTACCAGTCTCGACTCAGAAACCAGCGTAACGGAGGAGACAGCGGCAGCATCGCCACACTGTAGCACGAGGCTGCAGGGAGAGGCCGTCTTATCATCTGGCATCAGCACAAAAGATTTCTCCTCCAACAGCAGATCTGGGAGAGCAGCAGGCACGTCGGTGCACACCTGCAAAAAAGGAAATTTGAGAAAAAGGGTCAGAGAAACTCTAAGCGTTAACTTAGTGTGCATGAACTATCCAATAAAATACAATAGTTAATTGAGCCCAATTGTCTCACTTTAGAGCATATATGCTTATTAAAAAATGTTTCTAACAACCAAAATCTTAAGCTATCTAACAAAATCATTAGTCATTCCAGAAAATCTAGCCAGCTCTTTGACCTGCCATGTTACTATATGGTGCCTAAGACGCAATTTAGCACCATCATGCCAGTATGCACACAACATAAAAGGCTTTAAAATGACCTAACATTCTACCAAAAAATGATAAAAGAGTATAAAAAAGACATGCTGCATTTCTTGGTACCATTCCAAGATTTAGTAAAACATTCACCTAGTTTCTCTGAGATCTTAGTCAGGGTTAGGCACGCAGAAATTATATATAAATGCCTAATGAGAAACTTGAGAACTAAGACATCAGTCAATAAGAACATTGAATGATCATAATTGCAGACATAATTTCTCGTGAAATTAAAGGCCATTTAAATGATTTTAGTAAAATTTCATGCACTCTAGCAGTCACACTCCAGAGCATAACTACTAAAAAATGAAATGCTGGTGAAATGTTAAGTAACAAACAAAATTTTGGGCTATCCAACACAATCTTTAAAGATGCAGAAAGTCTAGCCAGCTGGTAAACCTGTTAAGTTACTAACTACACGGCACCCAAGATTCACGTTTGATCTCCAAATACTCCAAATCTCAAAAATTGTAAAAAGATATAAAAAATCCTTGCCAGGAATTAGTAGAGGATTAAAGGCACCTAGGAAATTGTCTGACTCCAGGAAATTCAAAATTTGCTATCGAGTTTTTTTCATTCATGATTTGTCTCCAAGATTAATAAAAGTTAGTGAAGATTTCTATAAAAGCTTGCTTGTTTCAATAATTTTGTATTCATACCTACTCCACAAAATTAGCTTATCAATTCTATATTGTCTGACACAGAATATATCTACTGTCCACGCAGCAATTAAAGCTTCCTGTCATTTTTGGAGCAGTGATATCCACTCTAAGCAAATAAATGATCTTTAATATACTGTTAATAAAAGTACCGTAAAATGGGGTAACTTAGACCGGCGGGGTAACTTAGACCACTTTTCGTTTTTTAACAAAAACCCCCACAACTCAAAAACTCTTTGACATAGAAAAATTTTGTCAATGGGCATTAAAGGCCTTAATTGATTTTACCACCCGGTCTAAGTTACCCCTAGAGCTGGGGTAACAAAGACCATCACTTTTTTTGAAATTACATAAAGACTATGAGAGGCAGGAGCCAGCAATTTATGGTGAGTGAAGCTAGAGTATAGACCTGTATTTTGCATGTTTCAATTCAAGTTTAATTTAGCTAGTAAAGAAATGGCATCATTTATAATAAAAAAAGTGGTCTAAGTTACCCCATTTTACGGTATAAGATTGAGCCGCAAGTTTCTTAAGTTATTAAAATATGTCATTTTGGGATTTGGTAATAAGTGAGAATTTTTCAATTCTGCATACTAGGGAGGCTGTGGGCACACAAAATACCAGTGTCTGAAGTGAAAAAAACTAGTGTAATTTTTAAAATATTGCAGATCCAATATCTCATCATCTCAGCTGTGATTGGTTGAGATGGCAACATCTCTATTCCAGGCAGTGATTGGTTGATAGAACTGTGATTTTTTCATCTCAAGACTGTAATTGGTTATGGGATCATGTCATCCTATCCAAACTGTGATTGGTTTTGTGATGGATTTCCAGTATGTTTTTTTTTTTTTGTCATTTAAAACCCCTCTGGAATTCCAACAAGGACTTGTGAACGAACAAATGAATGCACAAACATAACTTTTGGCTCTTTAGCTGTGCAGTTTCTGGACCTTTAAAATGAGTCTAAAAACAGAGAAGTAAAAATTTTTTATTTTGACCAACATGCTCCCCTTAAGTATTGCACATGTCTAAATACCTGAAAATTAAAATCAATCACCTGAAATCCATTATCAATGATGAAGCCATCAGCAGTTTGCCAGCTGGATGAGAGCTTCATAGTCATATTACCTGAAATTATTAATTTGTTAGTATACTTTTAGGAATATGAATAATGGAGTCTAGCCTAAATCCAGCCTGCTCAGCTTCTGCCTCAACAAATTTCAAACAAATTTAGGCTTTAGCACTTTAATTTAGGTAGGTCATAACTTTAACTTATAAGGTCATTAATATTCATTCACAGGACTGTCAGGACACATATCAAGGAATCAAGCAAGTTTCAGCCAATGGGTGTGAGAATCAAAATTGCACAGTTAATTTCATTATTCCACATCAGCTATATGACTAATTCAAATTCAGGTAATGAATTAAAACTAAAAATTCTCATCAATTGGCTTCTATAATCTACATTATATTGTATAGTGGCAGAGGAGAACATTTTCTTGTTGCCCTTCCTCAAGTACATTTTTGATTGACTGATTCCTTTAAGTATACTAGTAAATATCTAGGATACTGCCATTATCATAAGGAAGAAATTGATTAAAATATAAAGTAGATGAGGAAATTAAAAATGAACTGATTCTGAAAAATCTCTGGTTTGCCACTAGTTTGTATCATAGCATAGTGTTGAAACAGGGACTTTTTATCAGGCTCTTCCACAATTCATTTTTGAATCTTATTTGTAGACCAGCAAAGTATGAAAGTATCGTGGATACTATCATACACACATTGTCATAGATAAGAAATTGGTTTAAATCTTGAATAGATATTGCCATATACATTAATTACCGTATTATTGATGTGCAATTATCGTATTATTGATGTGATATTACCGTATCCATGAACATGCCATTGAGCATTTACAACAACCTTGTCCACTGCAAGCTTCGTATCAGCAGCCTTATAGCATTTTTTTCGTNAGAGTTCTACTACAATGCATCAAAACCTGGAGTTATTTTACCAAAAAATAAAAAAATTGGAGGGAGTACTCCGATAGGCTTTAAATAATGGCTCTTTTTTGTGGGTCACATTTTTAATTTTTTAACCTATTAGATATGAAAACTTTTTAAATCTTTCTGTTGTGTTACGTACCTAGCCTCAGTATTAGGCCTTTGATGGCCATTGACAAAATTTTTCTATGTCGAATCGTTTTTGAGTTTTGGGGGTTTTTGTTAAAAAAATGAAAAGTGGTCAAAGTTACCCCGCCGGTCAAAGTAACCCCATTTTACGGTATATAATTTTATAATTGTTATTGTTTTGTTTCTAGTTATAAACTGACATAGCCTATTTAAAAATTGAAATCAAATATTTTAATAAGAATATTCATATAGAGTGGAAAATGTTTTGAATTGCCTAAAAGGTCAGTCCAATCCCAAGTTTTCAATACATATTACAGGGTGGGGTAGAACAGATTGACTGATTGAGCAGTTTTGAGGCAAAATAAAAGAGTAATGGAGTTACATAAAGAAGAAAGTTTATTTTTATCCAGGTTAGCAAAAATAAAAAAAATCATGATTTTTTTATAAAAAAAATCAAATGATTCAATCAGTTTGATTTAATCAATGCCAACCCTGACAGGATATGTAAAAATAAATGCAAATGGAGAAAAAACAACAATAAAAATGACATTAATAAGTTATTTAACGCTTTACGCCCTGGCGTGACGAATTCGTCACACAGAAAAAAACATCGGTTTTCCAACAGTTTCGCGTTTTCTGTCATTTTTTCGAAAAATTCACACGAATAAAATAAGTCTTAGATTTATTTTTTACATATGTGTACCAAGTTTCAAAGTTATCTGTTGGTAAGTAACCGAAATAAAATTTCCAATTTCCAATGGCAATTTCTTATGGAAATTCTATTTTGGTTAATTACTGACAGATAACTTTGAAACTTGGTACACATATGTAAAAGATAAATCTAAGACTTTTTTGTTCGTGGGAATTTTTCCAAAAAAGTGAAAGAAAACGTGAAATTCTTAGAAAACTGACAAAAAGGGGGTACTGTAGAAATCTATCACCTCCTATGATTTTTGAGCTACAACATCGAGACACATATCATTCGATGCGTAAGGACCATATCTATCGATTGGTCCTTGCTGTTTTTCAAAATTCTAATTTTTGTGGGTGGGGTGGGCATTTTTCGAAAAAATTGGTTTCTCCCCCCCCTTTTGAATTTCCCCTCCCTTTTTTCAAAATATTTTCAAAACTATAACAAAAATGAAAAAAAGCTTAAACCAATCTCTAGATCTTCTATTTGTGAATCGAACGGTATATTACTCATTGCTGTAGCTTAAAAACTCTGGGAGGAGATAGGTTTGCAGTGACAATAAGTGTGAATGTTCAGTAGGGCGCGACAAAGTCCCGAGCCCCTCAAAATAGGCATTCAAGGTGACATAGATGCAAGACTAGACAATACTGGAGCCAAAATTCAGTCAAGGTCCTCAAGGATGGTGGGAACGACTGCATGAGCACCATCCCACACGACAGCAGCCGGGTAACTAAAGAGCAGCGTCTTCAGGTTATCTATTTATGTGCCCGACCAGTAATTTTCGCCCATATTAAATGTTAAAAAACTCCCCCACCCCTAACCCTTTCACGAACTGTCGTCAAGGCATAAATCAACGTACAGAGACGATTTTGGTACTGTTGGATAGGTCAGAATGTCAGCTTTGAAGTGAGACTTAAAACCGAAAAAGTGAATTTTACGATTTTCATCCCAGAAATTCAGGGCGTAAAGGGTTAATAATGTGGCCACTGGCCAGGCTGCCAGGGTTCCATTGTTTCAAGAAAAAAAAATATAACCTTACTATGCAAAATATAGGTAGGGTAAACGCGGTATATTCCGACACATTAAGGACGCATCGAGAAATGAAAAACTATAAAAAAACGTATGCGTTACGTAAGTTCTGTTGCCTGCACATGACTCTCAAAACACTTCACTACGCGTCAGCAATGATGAAACGTCACAAAATGTTGCCATATTTATTAAAAAGCTTTTAGAATGGAAACCTACCAAATCCCTATATTCCGTCACTTTGTGTGGCAACATCCGACACGTGGTGAGTCGTATTGCGTCAGCGCTTCAAATTTAACTGATACTAACTACAAGCCTGAATTAAATTGACATGTCCAGGTGTGACAACCGACCTGTGTGAGGTCATTTACTACACCTCAAAGAAGACATCATCATCATCAAAGCTTAATATAAAGGAAAAGCTGGAGAGGTGACGGAATTACCTACGATGTCGGAATATACCGCGTTTACCCTAAAAGTGATCTAAAAAAATTATGGGATTTCAACTAGGTACCTTACCTAAATTCAAACCTTGGCTGGCATACAAACCCATGCCTACCTAGTAGGTACCTACTATGTGGCTACTGCCTTTTCTTGCCAAGAGAAGAGGAGGCTCAGGAGAGGGGGGGGGCAAGAAAGCCAGCCAGGTTCTTGACTCTGGAAGCCTGGAGGCTGGATGGAAGTTGGAACCCTTGCTAAATATACTCAAGGTATATACAGAATAGAACTAATAGAAGTATAGTCCAAGATCAAGTAAAACGTGATTTAGGTAGTAACAATTGTTTGCCAGTTAACTTTGAGCAATCAAGAGCGATAGACACTAGAGCTGTTCACTCGGGACGACTGAAATAACCCAGCATTGCCCAATACCAGCAGAATTTTCATACTTCACCCCGTGCACAAGCATGCTGCAGAGCAAATTAGCCAACATGATTTCTTGCTGAAAGCCACAAAGACTAAATTCCTTCATGGATGTAAACCAGCAAGCCAATGACCTGCAAGCCGCCAAAACAATGGTCGTAACCCACACGCTAAACCCCAAAATATTTCTATTCCATGCAGCCTAGCCCCTTTCTCTTATACACATCTAGATGTGTATAAGAGACAGNCTCGCCTCTTGCCTGATGGCGGCGTCAGGGGCGGGCGCCCTCATGTTGGGGGCCTTGAAGGCCTCGCGCATCACCGTCGGGGCCTTCGACTTCAACTATAACGGCTTGCAGGTAACGTTTTACGCGGTAAGGGATGCCTAGATTTTTATTATCAATAACACATAAGTCGCCACTCAGCTGCTACTGCACTTAACTCACCACTCATCAAAGAAAACCTGATATAATTCTTGTCAGAATTACGATTTGTGTTGTTCAATTGCAAGGAAATAAATAAAACGCTTTTTCGATTGCGCTAGAAAGTTGAGGGTCCGTTTGTTAGCAAAATATATTGTTTTTCTTGAAGGCTGGCGACATAAGTGCTGTGACGAAGTTAGTGGCTTTGACGTTAGTTCTCAGGATGCCAATTTCCAACGCACCGTTACATTAATTAAAATCCTTTCCACCTGAGAAAGGTTTATGTTATATATTGTGAATTGCATGGCGATCTCTTTTCCATACCTGTCTCTTATACACATCTACATGTTTGCGAAGTGCAAACCGCGATTTTTTAATCAAACAAAAATTTATGACATTCGAGCCGCGAGATTTCATACCTACTGAAATTATATGATATTAGAGCCGCGATATTTCAGACAAAAATAGGACTTTTCCAGACTAGCACATAGGTATTAGACTGACTATTTCTATTGTATGTAGAGGGTTGGCATTGGCTTTTGGGCTGATTTAAGAGTCAAATTTTTGGGCTACGGCAGCACTCCCGTTCACTCAATGAACGCAGCTGACTCTCTGGGTTATTTATTTCATCAAACGGTAAATTTGCGGTTCCAAAAATGGCAGGATAGCTCAATTCTAGTCTAGTCGCACCGCTCTGATCTCTGAAGGTAATCTATATAATCCACGCCTACGCTGGATGAAGTTAAAACTTCAGAGGCGGAACTTAATGCAGTAAATTTGCAGTAAGTCAGAATATACCAGAAATATACTGGATTTAAACAAATATATAATATACCAGATCTAAAATATCTATACCAGACACTTTTTCAAAATACCAGATTTGTGAAATCTTGGGAGCACAGCCGTGCACCACCAATTTTGTGCATCAATAAACCCTGAACCATACGCATTGGATCTCATCATCTCCCCAGACATCCACCAATCAGCCGTGAACTTGAAGGCGTGAACCACTCGGCTTTGTCTTCCTCTGGCCTCGCTGGCCCCTCGCACAGAACCTGCCGTGCACCACCAGGCCGCGGATCGAATCTGACTTCCAGCCCCTGGGCATCTTTAAATTGCGTAATTTTACGTTCACCGCATCTGAGTTTAGGTTTCAGATAGCATGGTTCTGTTCCAAAATTTATCGTCCTTCGACAAGTGGCCGTTCGACCGAGGGCTGGTTCTTCTTCTTCTTTGCTGGGGGTCCACGCTGGGTGGACATAAAGCCACAGGTCTGCCTGATGGGATGACCGTTGGGCCTGAGAGCTTGTTGGTTAAGT
>NW_025941320.1:0-36709 GCF_000764305.2 Hyalella azteca | reverse complement strand
AGAATTATAAGCTGCAGAGAAGCTGCAGAGCAGAGAAGCTGTAGAATTATAATTCTGCAGAGAAGCTGCAGAATTATAAGCTGCAGAGAAGCTGCAGAGCAGAGAAGCTGTAGAATTATAATTCTGCAGAGAAGCTGCAGAAATATAAGCTGCAGAGAAGAGGGGGCTAAATTGGAGGGCAGGATCCTCTCCAAGTGTTTACGTGGATTAAACTTGATAAGGGACTGTTGAATACAAGGGCTTTCACGTTTTTCAGTAATATCACAGACTAACTTCGATTAGACCATGACAACATAGTGATTTTTGGTAATGGGTTCGTTAGAGATTTCAAGTCGATTGTTCGACAGGGTGTTTTCTAAACAAAAACTGCAGTAATTGTTTGGAAAACAAGTCGTGTTGGAAATAGAAGGGATAATTCGGCAGATAATTATGTAGAGCTCGTCATGAACTGCAATATTGCAATACAATAATTAAAAGTTACATTTGCAGGATAAGTACATACATGAAAACCAGCAAAAAATTTAATTTTTCATGTATAAACATGCAAGTTGTTTCTAAAAAACGATGTATAGATTTAATGTACATGGTAAAAAATAAAATGAATTTCAGGTACGACATTTCACATTTCTCACAGTACATAACTGAAAATGATCTAAGTGTTTCTTTAGATCATGTACATTACCAATTCAAGTAACGATTTAAGGGCTGTAAACATGAACAGCTTATTGATGTTTAGCTCGAGTCATGCTGATAAGTCGTATCTCTTCATTTACTTTTAATAACCGCAATTAGTCAGGAGCTGAATAATGTTATTTACGTTCATCAGGAAAGTAAAGTATTCATGCGATAAAATCTCGCGCATTTTACGATGCCGACGCAAAATGTTGGTAAAGACATTCAAATTCTGACTGGTCCATATTCAAACATTTGCTAATCAGAATAAAACCTGGAGCGTGCGACGTCACCTAGGAGAACAATGCCAATTCTCTTACTTGAGTCTCGCAAGCACCAACGTCCGTGACTACTCCGCAAGATTAGGACCAGCATGGAATAAGTTGCAGGGAAAGAGAAATAGCGCGGGGAATATGAAGGATGGACATTTGGACCTGCATGGGCAGTCATGGCGAAGCGCAGAACGGAACGCACAGCAAGGGAAACAAATAACTATGTATATAAAGACGCGATAAAGTGTGATCACAAGCGTTGTCTACAGAGGAAAATTACTCTGAAAAACTCTAATTGGTGATCATGGCGAAGAGTGTTAGATCGACGCAGGGCATACGTTTGAATGTTATATCTAAAATGAAAATGATGCAAGTTAGTGCAAGAATCTTTACAACACCACGAATAATTGGCTAGTTAGAGCGATAGATAAATTGTAAGTAAAAGGAGTATAAATTCAATTATTGCAATCTAATTCTGAGTGTCATTCTTGGATGAAATGACACTCATAATTCTATGTCATCCCAAGGGAGACAGTGGACACCTGACAGATGATCGGAAATTGCGGCGAAGCAATTTGTAGTATCGCAAGCATGATTAATTAAATCATTACTTGTTTCCTACAGCAGGCTAAGACTTTTACCAGTTAATTAGTTAGTAATTAAAAATGCAGATAACATTCAGCTTATTATACGACAGTCAAGATGGCATTCCAGAAAAGCCATGTAATCACAGATATTGCTCAAATGTTTTATGAGCTCGAGTTAAACCCAATCATAAGCTTTTTGATATAATAACATTTTCATGGGTCAGTGGTGACTTATTGCATTGGAAATGTACAGGACTGTACAGATATCAAAACAATGATCATAGCCTTATTAAGAAATTCACTACATCAAAGCGATCATTTATTGTATTTATGACGTAAAATTATTATTAATAGATAGCGGAAACTTTAATGGACAGGATATGGCTACGCAAAGAACTTCTTGGTTTTCTTTCTTACTGATATGTTCTGAAAAAATCTTCCGCAACATCGGCGGTTGAACTGCAGATTATGTTGTGTGCCCAGAGGAAATTGAGCCGACACTTAATTAATAAAATAAGTGTAAATAAAATATTAGACCTCTAAACAAGTAGAAGTGTTCGTTTCAAGATTGTTTTACTAACACGATTCAAGCTCAATTGTTATAATTTCACTGCGAAATAGATTTAAACGTCTTACAAATGATAACTAGAAGCACCACCATCGAATAACTGAAGTCATCAGTCGGTTAGCCTTTAAATACCTAATTTATGATCATAAGTTTGTATGGAGTGCAGACTATGCAGTGTTGCGATACACCAATCGGAGCATTCAAAAATCTTGCTATGGAAGTATACATGCAAAAAAGTACCGGCAAAAATCAGAAGGGTTAGGGTGGGCATGTAAATTAGATGGCAATTTCAATAGATTGATGATTGTGAAGGTCACTCAGAGGGCAACTCTCGATACAAGAAGTGTCCAAGCGTAGCCGTATATACTGCATCGCTGAGGCACCATCAATAGCGGATAGGGAAAGTTTCTAATTTTTGTGACACGAGAAAAAAACAGTTGTTTTTATTTTGTTAACAGTTGTTTTATTTCAAGGATTTATTTTCTTTTAAATTTGAAGATGTTTACAATTCAAGCATAAAATAGTAATTTATCAAATGGAAAATGTTAGAACGTTTGGCATTTCACAATGATGATAATTCTAAAAATGGTGTACGTCAAGGAGGATTAAAGTTTTCAAACTTTAGCTCAGTGTAGAAGACAATCTGCACGAGGATGAAGTCACAAAATTAGTTCAAAATTTACCAGGGATTAAAACATGAATAAAATAAAGTTTTTATGAACAAAAGCATGCTAGTGCTAAATTACTGAGCTCATTAAACTTTAGGTTGACTTAACGTTGGTCGTAAAGATAGTTGTTGAACGATAAACAACGGATTTCTTGCAAGAGTTCAACCAGACGTCTCTCCTTATATTAATTTACATCCTCAATACAATTAAATACATAACTTACTTTGTTAAAGTATGAGCCCAAATTCTATATGTATATCAATGCCTCTGCAGAGCATTACTTTCCTAAGTAAAATTCTAATGCATAAAAGAAAACATTCATGGCATGGATCCATCCAATTTAAATTCAACACTGAAGTCTCTACTAGGCACTAGCAACATACTCTCCACACCATTAGTTTCAACAAAATTACGGCGTCTCTCGTACATTGAAAGCTTATCTCCTCATTAGCATCTATCTCTGACATTAAACCGTATCCTTCAAATGCAACCACAATGCGACGTCACAACATAGAAACGGCAGGCTACAGCGGCTCGGATAGGCCGCGTCTACATGTCAGTTGCAAGCCCTGCCACAGACTTTGCTCTCGAGGTCTCGGCACGCACGTGCCAGGTTCTCTACCCTATAGGCCTTGTTACCACTGATCCTGATCACACTAGACTCAGTTGGAAGCTCCGGGTGGCTGTCAAGTGGCCGATGAAGAGTCACTGGATAACAGGCGACATGTATAATTTAGAGGTACATTATACGACCTTTTAAAGGAACAATTTAGGATGATCTCAATTCTCGCAATCATCTCCTGAGGGATTTGCAACAGCCGCTGTTTTCATGACGAGGAAGGAGCCGACGTTTGTGACAGTGACACGTACATTCACTTCGAATTTATCTAATAAATCTTTAATTCATCTAATTTTTTCAAGTTAAATGGCTCAGCCACGTAAGTTAATTTAAAAAATTCCTCATATGAGTCCATCATAAATAATATAGAATTAATAACTTAGTGAACAAAAAGTGTACGAACTTCAAAACCTGCGTCAATAGAAAAGTAAACCGTTCACTTTTGGTTAATTGTTGATAAACCCAGCTTTCAAATTATCTGATTGACTGACTACATATTCAGGAGGAGTAAACAAATAAATGGATTGATGTAGAATTTTACAGGATTATTTTATATCCGGAACATTTGATGTGATCATGTGGAACCAAATAGTGGAGTAATCATAAAGCATGCAGGCAGCGCCGACAGCTGACGAGCTTATATGGAGGGGTAGAGAATGCTGCGAAATAGGGAAATATTTATATTGGGATAGCAGCATAGTATATGGCAGGGAACTTTCGAAACGCAGAAATATATATTTGGAGCGTAGAAGCAGAGGTAATGAATTTTTCTCCCATATTGCTAATGCTTCGGCAGAGAATATTCATCGTGCGTTGTTTTATAGAGGTATTAGGTTATGAAATTTTTATAAGTGTTAGGTTATGAATTAATAATTTTTAGGTTGTGGAATTTTTCGAGATTGATAAATATTTTACTGAAAAGAACAGATGCAGAAAATCGGACATAAAAATAAGAAAAAAATCTGCTCGCGACCAGACATATTGAAGCAGGTATAAGATGTCATTAGTTAAATAGAATTGCCCCAACACTCAGACACGGGAAGCGACGTGAGACATAAATAAAATAATCCAAACTGGGCGCATCGAGGGACCGAAATTAGTTGATATCGCGGGATTGAATTAAATCTACATTGATCAAAAAAAATTCGTTTTTCCTGAGCGATAAAAAAAATATAATCAGCGAAACGTCTATTAGAAACAATCCAAATACTGTACGAGACTTAAGAGATTATATTGTAATATTATGCATGTTAGAGTAGAAATGAAGATTTGGGAAGAGTGTAATGGGTGATTAAATATTCATTATTTAAGTTACTGACTATAGGAGACACTTTGAACACTACCTTAGCATGTTTTGGAGACGCAATACAATTATACTATATTTACCAACGAAAGAGTTAATGAGCGATGAAACTTTCAACCGCGTAGTGCACCCTTTCTTAATTTGCAAATAGCATGCAATTTCAAGATGAAATTTAAACGTCTGATATTGCACGTACTGTCTTTGAACAGAAGTGGAAACACAGCCGGACGAAGTTTCAAGTTCTCTTCAGCATAAATCAATCACAAAAATTATGTAGTTCACAATTATCACCGAAATTCATTTCCAGACAAGAGACCGTATAGTTACGAACAAGTTTGTTCATCACAGGGACTTCCTATACGCAGCTCCTGGTAATGCAATGTAGAGTCTGGTAACATTAGTGACCATTGAAAAGTTTGGCCAGTAAAACTCGTCACATTTACGCTATATACATGCATCGAGAGCCTCAAGGACTGTTTCATTTTCCCCCGAGAGGCAAATTTTTAGGAATTTTTGTCATTTCATTGCTAAATATTTTACGTTAGCTGTACCTAAACTATAAGTTTAGGAACATTTTAAAATCTGGTGGTAATTCAAATTAAATACTGTAGTTCCTTAATGTGAAATGTAAAAATGCTGTTGCGCTAAAATTGACATTACTGGATTGAAAATTATGGCAGATATACTGATGGAGGTTGATACTCGTCAACGTTAAATTTCTATTAATCAACAAATGAAATGAATTTTGAAGCTAAGTATATAACTGAAATAAGTGAAAAAGTAAAAATGAACTATTTTTGCCCGTTCATTTTTAAATAAAACCCTGGGTTTTTAATAAAAGCCTAGTGAGTTGGGCATGTTAAAATACCCAGGGTGTTTTTGTAGCCCTGGAGCAAAGTGAAACCAACTATGCCATGACGTTTCATAAGACATCAGAAGCTATAAAGTGCCGAAGTTATAAACGTAACATTAACCATTGCACTGAAAATAATACCGGCGTGAAGCGGAGGTGTTGGAAATGGGGCGCAAGAAAATAAAATATGTGGTCATTTTCACAAAATAAACGCTTTCATAGGATGGAATTTCTAGGATTTTTAAAGATTCATTAAGTGAAATAATACACTACACAAACAATCATTAATTTCAGTTAAGTATTAAATCTAAATTAATTGAAACCCTTGATTTAAATTATTGAAAGATATCTTAGCCACAATTTTGAAGCAGCCTCAGTCAACAATAATCAACTTAAATTTGAGGAAGTATCGCATAATCGATAGTAAATAACAGCCCAATTTTTCGATTGAACTGCAGTTCATTCATCACAAGTTTAGCGATTATGAGCATCGACGCATTTGCCAATTTAAAAAGTTTATACTGAACCACAATTGCACTAACTTTAGCATGAAGCTGCACACTGTCTCCCGGCAGTTATCGCTGCTTCAATGAACTCAAGTTTCGTGGCATGGGACAGCACAATTAATGACCGCAGCCAGCGCCGTGTATCGGATAAACTTGCACGACGGACATCACAATTATACGGTAACGGACATCGAAGTCGCAGCAACGGGAACATTAGCTGGCGTGAAGTATATCAAAGTTATTTTAGTCAAAAATGTTGTCGACAGTGTGCAAAGACGTGCGACAAGGATAATTCCGGGCTTGAATGGCAAGTCTAACGAAGAAATATTAAAGATTATGAAGCTTCCAAGTCTCTGTTATCAACATCTGCGTGGTGACCTAATTAAAGTATAAAAGTATACTCATGGTTTATACAATTAAGGTCCCAGAAGGATTACTAGAATTTGAAACAACAACCAACACCAGGGGCCACGGCTATAAGCTAAAAAAATTGCGGTGCAATTTCAGGTGAGTTGATTTGACGGACTCACTTATTGCAGTGACGAACAATAAAGTTATTGCGATAAATTTCAAGTTGCTAAAACTAACATCAAAATTAATGTGACGGTGCTGTGACAGAAATGGGTTGCTTTGACCGAAATCAAAATTGCTGTGACGATTATTCAAGTTGCAGTGACAGAAATAAAATTGTTTTGACTATAATTACAGTTACTGGGACGAAAATCAGAGTCGTTATGACGGGAATTCTTTGACGAAAATTCTATCGAAAATTCCTTTAACGTACATCAAAGTTGTTTCGCGGGCTGAAGAAAATTTTTGGTCTTGGGAGCATCGAAATTTTCAACTTCTGACAGTAGTTCTCGCAAGTTTTTAAACTCCCAAGTTCATTAAACAACTTGAAATTAAACTTAAGCTCTATAGTGAGCTTGAAACGATCGAGTCATGA
Organism: Hyalella azteca; assembly: GCF_000764305.2. Classification (NCBI taxonomy): domain Eukaryota; kingdom Metazoa; phylum Arthropoda; class Malacostraca; order Amphipoda; family Hyalellidae; genus Hyalella; species Hyalella azteca. Next base: position 29,715 of record NW_025941320.1, on the reverse strand, counting down.
TCAAACACGAGGTCTCGTTTTGTCAGAGTTTCCTGAAACAATGCTTCCCATAATTCAACCTGTGAAGTGTCTCAAAGAATTCCTCAATAGAAATACACACAATACTAACCAAACATGCAATCTCAGATACCAAAACACATACATCGTTGGATACTTCTACTGTACCATTGTCCATTGACACAAGAAAAATTCACGTACGAGTGTCATTTGATTGATGCGTTAATTTTTGTAAATGCAACATACAAAGCAGCGTTCTTATTGTTATAGTCAGTACTGCAAGGACAGGAAGGAAGTAAGGAAGCTCATGAGAGCTTCCGGCGCCTGGGCAGCGACATGAGAGCGTGACGCAATTATTCCACAAGGCGTTGCCAGGCTCTCCAAAGAAATAAACTCGTTATTTGAACATTTTCAGTAAAAAACTTAGAAAACGATAAACATTTGAATCGATCGCAGAGTGCAATCAATTTTGCGCAGTCTGCATAATAATTACGGAATCAAAATACCTATTGTGCGCAGGTTTTGTGCCCCGCAATTCGGACAGCGGAAGCTCCGCTCAAAGGACGCTCGCTATATAGGGTTGGCCGGACCCAACTGCAGGCCGTAGCCGCGTGTAAACGTTAAACTCACGTCATGAATGCACAATTCGTAATGAAGAAATCTCAGGAAAAGTCGTCACTACGATGCCATTAACGTTGATAATAACTATGATAAGAAAATGATAATGATACTTATATGTAAAATTATATCATAAAATGATATTGATGACGTTGATAAACTTATATTATAGCACAATGCTTGCAAATTGCACTCGAAGCGTGAATTCGAAAATCTCAGAGGCCGGAATTTTCAAGAAGAAAACGCGATAATATAAACGACTTTAACGCTGAAGATAAATGTATTACCTCTTATAATCAGTCACATAATTATGAACAGAATTATTGAATTAGTCAGATATGGTTCGAGATTCATTAATACTTGTTATCATGATAACTGGAATAATTGCGAACAAGAACAGAATAATTCTGGTGTGCAATTTTATTTCAAATTTAACGTCATACTTAACATTAGATAATTAGCAGCAGCAAGGTAGAAATCACCACACTGGCATCTAAAATTAAAGGTATAAACTTTTTGGCATCCCCAATCTAAGTTATTCATTAACGCAGCATTGAGGTGTTCTAATGTAAGCGTGCAGTTCAATGTACAATATCAGCGGAGCGCCATGTACTGGCTGTAAGATTTCAGGCATTCAAGATGCAGCGTGAACAAATAATATTTGACCTGAACTGGTGAGAGAAAATAACAGGAAAATGTTTTTGCAGTTCTTGGGCTGCAGGCAAAAAATTATTCACACTTTTATAAAGAATAATCAGGATATCCCTCCATGCAAATGACGTTTAAGGAACTTTAATTACGACTTGATTTCGTCGAAACTTATTATCACCATTATTTCAACGTCAGATGCCATGTTAGATCGTTGCATAGAAGAAACTCGTATGTTGTAAGTGTTTTACGAGCAGCGAGCGAAGAGTTTAATTACCGCGCAAGAATTTAATTGCTGACTTTGATTTATTAGGAAAGATCGGTGCACAAGCTCACCAGATGAACCTCAAGCAATATTTTACATCAAAGTCCACCGAGGCACGCGGCTTATATCGTCAGGGAAAATTATATTCAAAAATATTATGCTAAGCAAACCTGTTGGGCGGGTCAGGTAGGCTGGAAATATTGACAAAAAATTAAAAAGCTAATTGTGTATTTTAATAAATAAGTAAATGGGATGGACAAGAACTTTCCAAAACACTTTAACACAAGTGTTAAAAAAACGATGTGCATTTTTGACAAGGGTGTGGGTTACAAAACTAAAAGAATTCTCAAAATTAATTCGAATTTTTATAAATTTCATGAAATAAGCTCCCTTCGGAATTTTATAAAGTAAGAGAAGTAATACACAAAAAAACTTGAGAAAAACTGACTATACAAACACCCTCTCATGCGTTGTTTTTTTAGAAGAAAGTTCGGGATTTCTACGCAGTACCAACGAAAATATTCCTTCCCGGGGCGTGCAAGAATTTCTATTTAGTCGATGAAGGAGAATCTTGTCACGCGCTGCTTCACTGACATGTTGCAAAAAATATGCCCGTAGCCGAGGAAAAAGTTTTTAGGATATTCTTTTCTGATATTTCTGAAGTTCCACGATTTCTGAAGTCTCCTTCAGAAAGGTCAGCAAAATATTTGTAAGAGATTTTTCGTTCAAAATGTGAAGTTTTCCTTTTTTCCTGTAGAGTGGGAGCAGCACTCGAAAGATACACGCTCGAAAACTCCAGACTTTTCCATCACTTGAGAAGAATGCGAAAGGGAACGAGGATATAGTATGGGGGTGTAAGGAGGTGAAAAAATTAGGAAGGTACAACACAAAACTTTTGAAATGTGGGGAGACAAACTTTTTTTCAGAAGCTGTACATGGGTATTGGTAAAATTAATCACCTTGACGCGGCAAGTTTGCTATTCATTTTTGTGAACAAATTAAATGGCATTTATGGAGCCAATAATTGCTAGCAGAACACCATCGTCCAACAGAAGACGTTTACGGCGGGAGCTGCGTTTGAATGGTTTCAGACAATAAATGGAAATGAATGGAAAGAAATTGATAGCTCTGGAACAGCTCCATGTGAACCATCTGACGCATGCTTATGGTTAGGCCACACATGGAAACGCTTGATCGCGAGCGTTGTCATGATACTATACCTTCCAAGCCTGGTATCTAAAAATAGATTTAGGTAGCTACTGAAAATGAACCATTACATGTATATTTCTTCCTCGGGTCGTGAACATCAAATTAATCTCAAATTGTCATTAATCGAAGTACGGTGAGAGTAAGTAAAAGATTAAATTCTGAACAAATAGAAGTACGCCTACAACTTGCATGGTTAAAGACTATGCCACTCAATCAAATTCACGGTCGAGATGATAACAACAGTGAAAGAGAATATGAGTATCACAATAAGATCAGCTCGGCCATGCCAGGACTAGATATACCTTGCCATTTGAGAATCTCATTATTCCAAGTCCCATAATAATTAATCCAGTGAATAATTTTGAACCTAAAGAATAAAAATTTAAAAGAGAACCATTAAAATTCAGCACAGAATATCTCAATTTGACAATGCAAGACAATTCATTCTACAGCGATGTGTGATGACAGTTTACTAGAAACAAGAAAATAATAGAATCCCTTTTCTGTGTGCATGGTTTTGATATTCTAACAATTGATCAGAATTCATGGAACATTCAAATTTCAGAATACGAACAGTTTTGGAAGCTGAAAGATTGTATCTTGTTTAAATATTCAATATGCTGGAAATGTTGTCCGCTACAAACTAGAGAAACGCTACAAAATAGAGTCCGCTACAAACGATTCCTCATCACATATAAAAATCCCAGGAGACCAAAGAAGTTATAGAAATTTCTGCATCTACTCTGTCGCGTCCCGTACGCATGCGCGTGTACTTTCCGCTTTCAGCCTTATAAATAACGGTTGTTTGCCCTGTGTTTCTTTATAATTTGTACTCTTGTGTTTGAGTTGATTGTGATGTGCGGAAACTCGGTCCCGTCATTCAACAAAAAGGTAAAATAATAATATACGTTTAAAAACTTCTTTTTAAAGACAACACTTCCAAAGAATCCAGTATCTCCAATCTTACAGATGTACAATGAATTTCTCATCTATTTTTCGAAAATTAAAAAAATTACCTTTTCAATTTTTTAAATATATATAATTTTTTTTAATATATAATTTTTTTTCAAAATTATTTATTCTGTTAATTGATTCGTGTGTTGCCTCTGATTTCACACCCTGTCTCTTATACACATCTAGATGTGTATAAGAGACAGTGATCTATCTGTGTGGTATCGTTCAGCATTTCAGAAACATGAGAATGACTATTGAAAAATTCAACGCTCTTTACTTTCGAGCATAATGACTGAGCCACAGGCAACCAAATAAGATACACTTATGTGAAATTAAATGAAGCTAGAGGTAGCGCTGGGTATTTTACTTCTGGTGACAGCTTTCAGTCTCTAGTATTATTGCTCGTATAACTGCACAAATTTCACAAATAACCAAAATTTTGAGATTGATTCCTGAGGTTCTCCAATCATTCATAATTTGAGAGCAACGTTACTTAAAAATAACTTTTATCTGTGGATCATTACCCACATTGATAGAAGGATTGCGTATGTATCATGCACAATTGCACATGTTTGATATACATACTGGTATGTACTTTCGTAATGCTATTCTATCTCTTGCCCTCAGGTACTTTATTATAGTTCAAGTAAAATACCGGAGATTAATGAAAATTTTAAAGAAAAAAGAAGAGTGACACAATACAGCGTTTCTCTCAAAACAGCCCAAAATTGTCCGAGCAGCACAGTTGANTTCCTCACCCACAAGGGGCGGAAGGTCTCAGATGTCCAGCCCGCTGAAGCTGGCTCGAAGGAAGCAGCGTTAGCATCTCAAAGAGACGAAGTGACAAGGAAGGACAGGTGAAAAGCAACAGAAACTAAGACACTCGAACAAGAGGTCGCTTGCACGGGACGTCGGCCGCCCGCACGAGAGAGACAGAGAAGGGAAATGTAAGGAATCCTACCTATATAATAACTTAGTGTAAAGAATCCTACCTACATAATAACTTAACCCCACAACTGAGATCTGCAGTCAGACACCGCGAGCTCAGTGGTGGGGCGCTCAGGAACAATGCCCCTAGGAGCGCGAAATCCCATAGGACTTCGGACGACACAGACACGCGTCAGAAGTCCCCCCTGAGGGGACGCGTTTCTGAGTAGGCTGTACAATTAAGGGCACTAAATCAACGAGATCAAAGCCAGCTTGAGATGGACTGTTAAATCGTTAAAAGCTGGCATAAACTGGGCCCAGAGACGTGATCCAAAGGACAGGACAAAATCCGGTCACAGGATTTGCGTTCGGAGAAAAAACTGAAGAAATTTTTACAATTACGCGACGGAGCTCGCTGGAGGGAATTTAAAAATTCAAGATCGACTAAAATAAAGCTCGTATTTTCCTCGCACGGTTCAGCTCTCATCACGGTGAAGCTTTCCAAAAAATAACTCGAGCAAATTACATTCTTTTTTTTTAAGAGTGATGTGCTGTAGGGATAAGAGCTAGATTGGGTTCTTCTATGTAATATCGGGAAATTCCCAATCAAGACAATCTATACTGGTTGCATGAATTTTAAGGAAGGCATTTCCCACCAAGAAGCTTCTTGATGGTTCTGAGGACTCACAATTGACCGAAAATAACCATACCAAAAAAATTGGTGAGCGTAATGGGGCATTTCAATATTTTTTGAGTGAAGTGAAAGTGAAGTGTCTGTGCGCGCGCCGCAATTTATTTCACCACTTTTACTTCAATATACTTTCTCAGTGATTACAGGCGTCGAGTCTCAACAGCGAACTGTCAGGCGAACTTTCCACGCTGACATTCCATGCCGGCGAAATGTTTGTGGAATTTGGAGCCTAACCATGAAAGGCCTCCGGTAAATCAGATGAAACGTGAAGAAGAACAAAATTTATCAGATAATTTACAAAAAAAGTAATTTGACGCGAATGTTAATAACATCGCAGCTGGAAACGACTCCCTACAATCTGAAACGAATCGAAATGTGCAAACGCGTAAATACTGCATACTGTATTTTAGCAGATTAAATAAAAAAACTTCTAATCATGTTGCTTCTTGATGGTTTATTCTCAACATCCAATCCAAGAATAACTCACGAAAGAAACAGACAATTCAATGTTTTAAAAACTCAGTTTAGAAAAGTCTTGCATTGTATAACAATTTCCATGGTTTCTTTTCAGCAAAGCTAATTCTCATGGTTTCTCTGACGTCGCTTCTGTTGCTGCCATCAGGCAATCGAACGCTGTACTCACTATAAGTCAATCCACCCATTTCTGACTAGGTACTCAATTCTTGTCGGAAGCAAAAGAAAATTGTTTCCAGAAATTAAATCCATAGCTACCTGATCTCCTAATTAAAGGAGTTAATTCGAACAAACTCGGGCAAACAACAGCATGCAACTCATGAAAGGTAAATTTCCTACAACTTCGCTCAATAAATGGTCATTATTTCATGACCTCTCCTTCTATCTCACCACAAAACGATTCATGCATGTGGATCGCATATTACGTCTTTTACAGTAATATTTGCCATATTGATAACTATGATGGAGTGACATTGAGCTTAGCATTCAAAATTCAAATTAAAATTATGTAGCAGGTACAATTTCATCAATTCATATTACGAAGTAAACCTTTATCAATGTCTTCTGTACTTTATGATATTAAAATATAATTGAAATCTTTGTTTTCGTTGGTTGTTGATCTGCAATAAAATCCGTCAACATAGTCGCGAAAACGCACAACAACAAACATTTCCAATGACAACTCAAAATTACAATTAATCCAACTTTAATTTAAAACAACAACATTCCCGGCAGCATTTACCAGTTGGTTATCAATTAAGGGGACCGACCGGGCTAAAATTTGAATATTTTGAGTTTTTCTGTTTCTTATCCCATCTTAAAGGTTGTTTTCTTGCGAATCGAACGATATAAGTATCGTCCCTGTGCGTCGAAAAATGACTTTGTGACAGCTCCTCAAAGGGAGGTGGGTTTTAGGTCCCTTATCATTTTACGTATGTATGTGAAGTTTCATGACAATCGGATAATAACTGTAGAAGTTTTCCGTATGCCCGGTCGGTCCCCTTAAATGCCATTAACCCCAGCATCGTCTTGTAAGAAGGCACTTCAACACATCGGTGACCACGAAGAGCTACGAGGCAACAAAGCCACAATATCTTCTGTGTTTACAGCACGCAAAGAGTTGATAGATCCCGGCAGGTCAGAGGAACATCTCCACCCACACACAAGCTCCCCTGCGATCCTCATTATAGTCTGTCAGATGCCAGCAGCCAGCAGTGTTGTCAGCTCTGGAATAAGCAACGAGGTAGCGCATCTCTGAACTGTAGACGACAGCGGTACAGTCGATCGACAGTCCACAGCTCGCTAGGTCTTGGAGACTTTATCTGCGCTCAAATTTATGTAAATTTTATATAAAATCACAGGCATACGACCGGTTGCTAATAATTAACATAAGGTGAGCCAGTTAAGATTCCGACCGAGGCTTCTAATAAATATTAAAAGCGTTTTGACACGTAACTTTTAATTTGAACTCGCCCAGTAAAGGTGAATTCAAAAAGCGAAAACAGAACACAAATTAGTACACTAATCATAGCTCAAAAGAATAATCTTTTCCATATAAATTGATGATAAGTATAAGGCGGCAGGAGCAGCCGTTGATTCGCATCAATCATCTCTGACAAATATTGTCAGATTTATCAATGACGGGAAGATGTAACATTGTGACGATGTAACGATGAGACAAAACATATTAGTAGAAGTGATTCGTTGCAGTGCTATTGATTCTTAACAATTCAAGTATCGGCAGAACAAATCAAGGCAATGCTTATTTGTTAATTGTAACTAAGTTATATTCAATTTTAATCAACAGATACCACTAGTAGCTCATGTAATTATGTAAAACTAATAGTAAAAATAAAAAAACACGTAATTATCAGAAACTCTAACATATTCGGGTTCCTTTATCCAACTCGCACAATTCCCGGCCATCTGTGTTGAGCCAAGATGGCGGCAATTCAGGGGTCACTGCAGCGCAGTAGAAATTAGCAGTGCACGTGGGTGCTGTTATTATCTGGGAGAGCCATGGAGGCGTTTGAATGCATGGACGAGCTGTGATGAAGCTGATGGTCCACGAATATTTATTAATAATCACTATAGTCAAAATATGACTAAAATAATAACCATAATCAAATGCACCTATGAGCAATAAATTCAGCTTGAACCTAGAATCGATGAACGAATCGACGAATTTCCGACTTCAATCACAGTACAAAAAAAAAATAAAAAAATTATAATTATTATTGAAAAATGCATCAATCAAAAATCAGTGTCAGATTTATTCATTGGTTTCAGTTAGACAGAGTCACACGAATTCGGAATAAGAACTTGATTCCTGATTGAATTGAGTTATCGTTGATTGCAACATCAGATGGCAAACAGCTGGTCTTGTACGTTCAGGTCTCTGCTACTTGAAGAATAGAGCACAGACGCCAGACTTTTGATTATCATTGTCAGGGAGACGGCATCAAATCACAGGGCACGGGATTGCCTCATTACAAAACAATCCCAGAATTATGAGCAAATCTCCGTCATTCATGAGTCACATTACCTGTCATGAATAATAATGGCCGCTCTCGAGTGACACGAAGTGAAGGCGAGGAGGTAATATTCAGCAACGTTCGGGCTCATATACAGTGACATGAGTACATTGGTGACAAGTGGTAAATGATAACTAAAAGCAATCCTATTATGGTGATTCACAAAGCATGGTATCGTGACGAGGCTATTGGCAAGTGAATTATGGCCACTGTATGCAATAATTCCGTAGTATCTGGGCATACACACAAAATATTAGTGGCATAGCTCTCCCAGACATGGCGATGTATATTATGGAAATAATTCACACATAAAATGAAATTCAGTAACGACAACAATGTCAAGTCCAACAGCGAAAATCCATCAGATCAAAAAACCCGGCCAATTTTAGATGCGATCATTGAAAACTGGAGCACTTGCAGAGGGAGTAATGTTCTCCACTTACAAAATTAAGAACTATTCGTACATCTCGACTCTACAAATAAAATTTTCTAGGCGTGATCAAAAAATCATTGACAGCAGCCTTCAATTACGCTTGCTTATTAAGCCTGAGACGACAGCTGCAGTGAGCATAAATGCATCATCCGATGCATAAAAATTAATGTAGCATAAATGCGTTCTAATCATTCAAGCGTGTGCCTCACGTCAACTTGTTCTTCGATATGGCAGCCTAATTGTCGAGGCCGTTTACTGAAAATATTTTCCAACAGAGACTTGATCCTTAGGTCAAGTTGATCGTATAAGAAAATAACGAGTAAGAAATTCCTCGAAATGAGTGCGCGGCATTCAGAACGCTGAGACTTCAAGGGTAATTACTGTCGTGTAAAGCTCCTGTCAATGTGGAATACATTCGAGGAAAAGAATTACTCTTTAATTTCAATTATTTTCAAAAATAATTCAAATTCATCGAAGTAGATATTGAACAGAAATTTAACCATCATTAAGAAAATAGTTTAAGCAAAAACGCTAGATTAACTTATTAAATAGCAAATTTGTTTTCCCCACAGCGAAGGCAGAGTGAAGACTAAAGTTATTGAATTCTTCGGAATTCCAGACCAAAAAGGCAGGGACTGAAAAGATAGTTGAATATTTGTAATAATTTCCGTAGACTGTGTCGACTGAACTTCAATTTTAGCAGCAAAATGACGTATATAGAAATATAAAGATGATCTAAGCCATCACACTACTGCAGATTTGGTATGCATCAAGTTGTTACAATTATTTCAAATGTTCATTTAGAGCCAAGTTAAATTAACCGACAGGCTAACTAGACGTGATGACAGCCTTCATCTTCCCTACTATTTGGCCAAAGTTTGTTCACGGGCGCAGGCTGCGGGAGGCAAGTGACTGGACACGCGCGACTCTCGCCCACTACGTTACACTGCCCACCGCTCGGTACGAGTGGCCGAGCAACACTAACACCGCCTGGCAAATAATCTCTGGCTATGGCAGGTGCTTGCATGTGCCATCTTCAGCTGCGCTTCTTGTTAATGTACTATAAAATATTATGTTTAAAAATAAGTCAGTACGACGTTGGTGGAGGCTGATAAAATAATAAATTGTTATTGAGTGGCCTGTTCTATGAATGGCGGCGTGGATATTGCAAAAGAATTTATTCAAAGGTTTAAAACCTTCACGCCCCCAAAGTATATAAAAAATCAGCGGCCAGACGATAAGCCTATCAATGATAAAAATTTACTGAGTAGCCTTGATTAAACACCAGACGGGAAAAAATGCATGCCACTTCTTGATAACTTCAGACGACAGCGACAAATTAAAATTCTAGAACTAGAAGACATCACGTCTGATCCATTTATCCGAGATAGCAGTAACGAAAAGAGCTAAAAAAGAAGATAAAAGATTTGCAGCCGCTCGGCATTAATTATTAACTTGCAGCCAACAAAATTTTCATTGAAACACCAGGCAGAAATTAAAATAATTAAGGACGCTGTGAAGACTACATCCACATCAATCATGATGCACTGAAGACCCTACCGACACCATGGTACTGCCACCCATTATTATTTTCTGCAATATGGGTAATTTCTGATCAGTTCAGAGGATCTAATTGGCCAAATAATCAACAAAGAAAATATAATAATGAAAAAACTGACTAACTTGCCAGTAAAGAAGATCTAGCGCGGGAACAAGAGAAATTAAGTGGTAAATACAGATGATCTATTAGAGTCTGCAAACGGTCCAAATGAGCCCTGCACAGAAGATTCCAATAGCCACAGCATAGAAAAAACAAATAGCCACTGCACAGAACAATTAAATTACCACTGCATAGAAGATCTAGTAATTACTGCAAAAAGATGTAAAAAACCCACTGCTCAGAAGATGTAAACAGCCACTGCACAGAAGGTCTCAATAGCCACTGTACAGATCCAAACAGCCACTGNAGCCACTGTACAGAAGATCTCAATAGCCACTGCACGGAAGATCTCAATAGCCACTGCACAGAAGATCTCAATAGCCACTGTACAGAAGATCTCAATAGCCACTGCACAGAAGATCTCAATAGCCACTGTACAGAAGATCTCATTAGCCACTGTACAGAAGATCTCAATAGCCACTGTACAGCAGATCTCAATAGCCACTGTACAGAAGATCTCAATAGCCACTCAACAGATTGTCGGATCAAAGCAACTCTCTGGAAGCATATACAGAACTACAGGAGAGGACAGCTGCATGATGCCATAATTGGGAACGTATCCAGGTTCTTGCGTGATCGGCCGCTTTTGTTCAAAAACCTTTCCATTAACATTAAATAATTATTTGGATTTAGTTCGATTCATTGCCATGCAAGTTGAGTTAAGCTGATTAATTGAATGCATTCAATTCAACACTATTCGAATGCAGTTGATCTAAATAATCAACTCAATCAACTAAACTTCATTAATTGATCTAAAATCAAACAACTGTGTGCCATTCATTTTGAGTTAAGCCACTCAACATTTAAATGTATTTAAAACAGTCGCACAACAACAATAATCGCACAACAACGGACTCGTAACTACAACATTGAGCCGCAGTTCTCAATTGCAGAAAAGTTTCAGTCTGGAAGTCCAAGGAACCTCCTGAGGAACGTTCCCGAGGTCATCTCACGCACAGTGCTGGAAAAGTGCACAAGCATCGTCATGTGGTGCTTGGAGACTGCGCCAGCATCGTCATGTGGTGCCAGGATGCCGCAACAGCATAGTCATGTGGTGCCGGAAAGCCGCAACAGCATCGCCATGTGGTGCCGGAAGGCCGCAGCAGCATAGTCATGCAGTGCTGAACTAGGACTGCGACGCGCGGTGCCCCGGTGCCAATGCTTGAAAGTAGGGACATTGCCGAGCAAGATATTTATAACTTTGAGAATTTTCCAAGGCTGCCATTTCGAAGGCGCAAATAGCCATTGGAGAATTCATCAATCTGGTAATATGTAAAATCTAATCCGGTATTATGTAAAATCCGGTATTATGTAAAATCAAATATGCAAATATGTACTGAAATGGGGTACCTTAAATTTCATTCAATAACATAGATTAACTGATTTTCATTTATGAGAAACTTCCTCTCAATCAGTGAAATAAAAAAAATGAGGGAATAGTATGCACGGAATTATGGGTAAATGACTGCTGATCTACAGCGGTGTGGTGACATAAACATCAAACCCAATCGGTGGACGTGGTGGGCGGTTTGAGTAGAGATTAGAAGTTACCACAACTCAAGTTTGCATGCTCGCTAACGAGTTGATTATTGAGGATTATTGAGAAGCATTCAATTCATGTATTTGTGTCTGCTTGTCGATCAAAATCTAATGAATTTAAATCTTTTCTAACATGATAACGCTACTAGCCACATTTAAAACATCGTAATATGAATTGAAATATCTTTCTATAAACCCGCATTTAGATCTACCAAGGCTTGCGAAAAGCATCATTGGACTGGTCTAAAAACAAACAAGAAAATTTCTAACGAAATGCGTGGCCAAGTATTACTGATACACCGGGTAATACGGCCTCTGGTAGAGCCAGGTCACAACTTTACTGCAACTTCCCTCCAAGAAGAAAAGTCTTGCGGCGTTTTAGGGGGAGCCTCTTTTGTGTCTACTGGCGGCCACAAGGCAACGCCTCTGAGAGCGACAGCAGCTCGTGAACGGTTGCGGCTAATTGTTGTCATGTTGCCTACTCCACGCTACTGCCTCGCTCTTCAGGATACGTCGGGACACATTAGGAAAAATATCCTAGCTGCTGAGGAGGCTGGGGTCATTGGAAATGATCAATCTAAAGTTCTAAAATGCCATGGACAAGTGTTCCTCAAACTTGTTGTGATCAATTTACACTTTACTACGACTACTGCGACGTACGAAGGCTAAAAGCTGCTTAAAAATCGTAGTGTCATGCAGCTTTGCACTTCAACAGATATTATAATCGTCAACACTTTTCATAACACATTTGCTCGCTGGCCACCCGTACACAAGGCTCGGAGTGATTAAGTTCACTTGAATTGGAGCAGCGAGTCGAGGGTTGGAAGCCCGCAACTAGTTGTGACAATTCTGGTTGAAATCAGCAAATGACAGAGTGGTGAAGAAGAGGCGATAGGTTTACATGGCCTTATAGAAAAGTCAATACTCAATACCACTATCTTATAAGTAATTATCAATTATTACGTATATTTTGAGAATGTGAATCCAAACTGCTGTGTCGCATTGAGTCTCTTCTATGAAATAGAAAAAATATATATAGACAAAAAATCCATCATGTAATTTTCGAATATGAATCCATGACACAGCATTGTTGAAAATACAATTTGAGAAAAAGCAGCGCTAACTTATTTGGTTACATAAATCCGATTGATTCTGTGGACTTAGTCATCAAAATAGCACAATTTTCTGTGAGAAATTTTTTATAGCTCGTAATTTTAAGGAAGACTTAATCGTTTTCGTGGTTGTAGTTGTCATACAAGTTAATGAAATATCAGTCGTTCATTCCGCAGAGTTATTAACTGATTAATCAAAATTTAAGGACGAGTGAAACAAAATTCAAATTAAACTTTGATCGAGGAAAAATCTAGTGCGCTATCCACTGCAGAATAAAGCTTATAAAACGCTGAACGACAAAAAAAGCTCCTTAACAGATTAAAGGCTTCACTGCTTCAGTAGTATTTAAGGAATTGTCATTGCTGGAATTGTTGCACAGTATCAGACTATTTTCTTCGTAATGATTGAGGGATGAATTTTCACAGCATTACAGTTGCAATCCAGCTATTTATTGGAAAGACTAAAAATAGATAATAATATCAGAAAAATTGACCAATTGAGCCTTTCATTGTTGAAAAACACGAAGTCTGATTTGTCGTCTAACATAATTGGTGCTTGATTTAAATGGTTTTCAATTAAAAAATACTAGTAAAAAATATTAGTAAAAATAATATTAATAATGACACAAAGGTCAAAAACTCCACTAATACAAACAACCAGAATATCCTTCTTCCTTACAATTGATTGTTCCGGGACGTTACTCCTATACTGACTGAGGAAATACGACTTTTTCTTCACCGACGCGAGGTCTCGACTAAATTATTGCGTTACGAATTTTTTATACGGCGTCGGTTCTATTGACTTCTCGAAATGACTCTTAATACCTAAATCTTTCTTACTGAGTTTAATCGCAAGATTTATTCAACGGTTCAGCCAAGGGCGAAAGTCACATTGGACAAATGAGCCAATTTTGCCTGGGCGATCCGGCACACTCGAAATGATTGTTGGCTCCGTCATCTTGAAGCTTGGTACAAAGTAACTTATCATAGACGAATGTAATAATTTTAATGTAAATGGATAAATATAATTTTTTCAAATTTGTAATCTTCATTGTTATTAAATAGAAGATGAGACATTTAATGGCATTAGCATCGTTTATGAGAGCATATTAATAACAATTGAAGCACTGCTATTTACGGGGTAAACATGGTTCATCCGCAGGAATAAAGTGACGCGTTGCCACGCTATCAAGTATATAAAATGCTGCCTAGAAATAGAAGGCTGACCAATTTTTCAGATCCAATTTATTCCACTAAAAGCTATGAGGAAATGTTTTATAAAAACAAATAATGCGAAGTATAACTAGTAGTAAAATAATGATTCTGTACTTACCGTTGGTGATTTGTTGAACGAGCGGGATGAGGAAGGGCATGAGTACGTTGGCCGCCATGAGCTGAGGGCTGATGGTAACGCCGTTCATTGGCGGCGACATTATTTTCAAATTTATACACTGCATCTAAGAATAAAAGCTGCCGTTTTATTTATACATTGCATCTACGAATAAATCGTTAAACACTGATGCTTAAACACTGGCCATGCTCTCTTCGCTCGATGCCAGTGTTGGAGCACGATTTTTTAAATATTAGGAAATACTTTCGCTTAAGTTTTGTTCAGCAGCATGCAGAGTCTCTCATTCAGTTTAATTCACTCACTGTGTGGTACTCAAAACTGACAACGAGAAACTCAGTGCTAGGAATACTGACCAAACGTTTAGAGTTCGTTTATTGGCCATAACTCAAAACCTTATTTTCCTCCTGAACGCGATCTCAGAAGCAAAACGGTCATTGTTGCCACATAAATTATTCGTTTGAGTGCTGCCAACTTATCCTCATTCATTAAATACATTTTCTTAGTTCGATGTATTCAGTAACAATTAAGGAAGAAGCAATATGATTCAATAAACAATTTCTTGTCCAATTTCTCTTGCTTGCACGCAACTTCCACGGCTCGTATTTGCATAGATATAAACAGAAATCAACAAAGAATGCCGAGTGTTCGACTGGTGGCATCAAGGCAGCAATGCGTTTTCAATTGAAGGTATAGCTTCTATAATTCATAGCTTAGATCACTGGTTTCGAGGATTAACCCGTTATGGCTGCCCATATAGATCGATATTATGGCGAATGTATTCAGATGATCAGCAATAAGATGTGAATGCAGTTTTGCTAGTCAATACCATACAGCTGAATAAAAAATATAGATAAACCAATTTTTTTATTATTTATATGGTTTAAAGTAACGATACTTTGATGCTGGGGAAACAAATTAGGCCTATGTAACATTAATTCTAAAGTAAGAAAGAAATTGTATTGAATGAATTTTTATTCATTATTTAAATTTATTGGTTTCATTTTTAAAATTTCATTATGTAAAAAATATTGATTTTTATTCTGTCATATTATAAATCTCTTACTTAAATTGAAAGCCACCATACTTCATGTCAAGAAACTACGGAGTTCGTCTTAAAGCGCCTATGAACAAAAACTCGGTCCGATGAGATGGCACGGGTGACATTCTACTAAATCCCTGACGATGATGACCGTAAAAACTTGTCAAGAAGAAGAATCTGCCGAGATCAACGAGATCTTCTTGGCAGATCATTTGTATGAACTCGAGGGTTTTTCAGCTTTGGTTACAGCGAGCAGTTGGAACAACACAGAAGCTTTATTGGTGCCATTTACATCTGGATCATAATTAGGTTCCCGATAGAAACTATCCATGAGTTCAAAGACGAAGATCCATGGACAATAGAAATAAACCATACCATTTGTACGACGCTCATATTGACGCGCTCTGACGCTCGTCTTGACTTGACATGTTTGCTTGACAATACCATCGAATGAGTTACCCAAGCCGACATCAGTAGCAGAATAAACAGAATATCAAAAGAACAGCAGGATATGATATCGAACCATACCCTCGATTTTGAAGCAGTTTAATCAACTTGATCAACTTTAACGGCTAAGAGCCGTTAAAGCCAGCCTGCAGTGGTGCATTAGAAACACTTCCTTAATTACTTCACATTTGGAGCCCTGACATAAAACTTCCCCCAACTTCCCCGCTAACGCAACTACCATTATTGCCGCCTAATGACCTCCTGCAAGTTAACCCGAAAAAACATAGTCAACAAAATACAGTATGGACAGTACAGTATAAATACAGTACAGTATTTAAACAAATATGATCTATACGTTTTATTTCAAGATTTTATGCAAATTTGTTCAACTGACGTTTTTAAAGTGAACTAATTACCAACGAACGGGATATTTGAGCGAGCTCTATTTTCAACGCATCAAGTAACTTTCTTGAGTTTTAATTCATCGGCAGCCTCAAGTTTCATTAAAGATAGTAAGTTTCACCAAGCAGCATCCACCAAGTTGAGCGCATTGAACGACTTCTCACATGATTACTCCGCCAACTCCGCTAAGGTTAATTGAACTAAGAGCTTTGATACAATCTGTATGACACGTCCTAACTTGGGAGCTCGGTGCAGGTAATTATGCAGGAAGTTCTGAAGACTCCATATTATATAATCGATCTTAAGCATTCGTAACACATGTTCACTAGTTAGTTCATCCTTAGAGTGATGTGACGCCCAGGAGAAATTTCAGATCATTCTGGACAAACTTCACAGCACACAAACGTATTATCGAACTACAGCCTTGCATAGAAATCTTTTATAAAAATAGAATGCCTGGTACAACCAGCACCTACAGGTTTACAAGCTCAAGTTTTCGTTTAGGTTTCCCGTGACAAAAAAAAAAAATAAAATGAAAAGAGAAGCGGAGACCAAGCAATCACAGCCCGTCAATTAATTTTCATCAACTACTTCATTAGAGGACGGATTTGACATGACATTACTACACACATAAATAGAGCAACATATTGGAACTCTTTTTAGGATAAGCAAGGAAAGTCCAAATGGGTGTATGGTTGCAGTTCGCGAAAAAATGCCTTTTCACAGATTTTTCCTTCTAGTGGTCAGTGGCTATGCCGACAGATCTTGGAATATATACCGGTTTAACTAACACGAATGAAATTCAAGCTTTATTTTTAACCCTGCAGGTCACAAATTGCAGGCAAATAAAAGCGTTGCTGTCGGTTATCGAAGACGCTCTTCCAAACATCAGCCAAACATAAGACCAAATTTATAGCAGTTTCAGTACCGGTGAGATGCTGCTCTATGATTGCCTTTCCCATTAAAAACATTTACAGCAGAAGGTATGGATGGCGAGCATTATGGTTGTTTTTGAGGATTCTAATGCTCGACAACTTCAGCAGGTGTGTCGTGGTTACAATTATGGTTATCTCTAAAGGGTTTTATGCTCCAGGACAAACTAAAAATACTATAATGAAAAATATAATACTCGCCATTTGTTATGTAAAAGATTCAGATTTTGAAAGTGGAGTTCTAGGAGAACAGAATGTTGATGATACTTGGACAGCTTTTGTTATAGCATTGCATGTCTCATATCATCTCTTCAGATGAATACGGCACTCACTCGTCACAGAGCTGATGCTGGGTTTACCACACATGGGTGACACAGCTGCAGCACACATGCGTTACACATGCAGCTGCCACGCGTCACACAGCTGCAGCTGCCACGCGTCACACAGCTGCAGCTGCCACGTGTCACACAGCTGCAGCTGCCACGCGTCACACAGTCATATGTTCAGTCTTAAAATGCCTAGCAAATTCCGGACCAGGCAATAAGTCTAGCAGCTATCTCAATCAATCGTCAGTTATGGAAAGATCGTGTTCCAAAGGCCGGATCCTTTGTAAAATTCACGAAAATTCAAGAATCGGCAACAGGCCATGGGCCTATTTTTTCAGTTCCGACACTTCTATTCTATTCATATCTAGATCATAATTAGGTTCCCGAAAGAATTAAACTAGCCATCCATTCAAAGACGAAGATCCAGGACAATAGAAGTTACCACCATACCATTTGAATGACGCTCATATTGAAGTTTTGACGCTCGTCTAGACTTGACACGGTTGCTTGACTATACCAAGGAATTAGTTACAAAAGCCGACATCAGAAGCCAGAAGCAGAATAAACAGAATGTCGAAATAACAGCAGGATATGATATCTAATTAATGTCCCTCCATTGTGAAGCAGTTCAATCAACTTGATGAGTAGCATGCAATAACAAGCAACGGCCGGTGGAAGCAATGGCAGTAACTTCAGAAGAAAAGCCAATTTGAACGGTAACAGCAGCGAGGAAAACGTACATCAGAACATCTATAAGCAGCGGCTGTCGCTGGACAATCTTGAGCGCTTCCAATGACAGCGGCAATAAAAACATAAATATAACAGCAACAGTATCGACTGCAATAACAGATCAACGTCAGGAACTTCAAGATCTCAGATCACAAATCAGGAAATTCAAGTCTCGTTCAGAGAAGAGGATTTTAAGGGAGATGGCGACATTCGTCAAGGTGGAATTATCAAACTTTTATTCGGACTACTATACATAAAGCAGCGCTCAAGCGAGTGCTTCTTTCTTGAACATTTGTTTGAAATGTTCAGACCTGTTTTCTCTGGCTCGACTTGCCGTGCCTTTACGCTACTCAAGTTGAACTGCAAGGCGAAATGCAACTGGCTCAGCCATTACGTCACACTCATAAAACGAATGGGATATAATGTCCAAATACTGACGCACTTTCAGCACGCGGCACTGATAAGTTCTTCTGCTGAGTTCTCCTGAGTTGGGATGACCTATGCAAAGGGACTATAAGTGCATCGCTATCTGGATAATGTCGCACTCATTTCTCTGACTGCACCTGACCTACAAGGCGAAACACAAAAGCCTGAAAGCAAAACAAAGAGAATGAAGAGTTCAGAAATAAGGAAACCACAGCACCATGCATGGGGAGAAGCGCGAGTTTCCTGCTGAATAATTAATAATAAGCACACAAATATAATTACATCAGGGAAATAAATGCATAAATTTAAGAAACAGGGATAAAAAAAACTATGTAAAGGCATGGGAAATAAATAATTTCTGATTTATGAAATTTCATTTGCGAGTAGAAGTATAATTTCTAAGTCCTGGTTTGTTTCGCCCAACTGGAGTCAACTGAGTCCACCGTTTAAGTGAGTTTGTCCATGCATTATTGTCCGAGTCAACAATTAACCTTATGAAATTTTTGGTCGCTTCAATAGGTTACGTCCACTTGATGTGGTCACGTCCACTTGCCATAGTCTTCGTCGTGAGCAGTGGGCATGGCGGGAATGTTTAACGAATTGGATATATTTACAGTTATACCGGTTCTGGAGGTAAATATATATCATTAGAAAGCAGTTGAGGGGCTCTGATGCTAGAGAAGTGAGCACTGCGATTTATTATTAGGTCTTTGCTGCCCTCGTTTGAACTTCACAGCTCGACCCACTTCAGTTAGTGAAACTAGACCTAACCGAAGATTGTCACGTTTTTCAACTGAATGATGAAGAAACTAAAAAGCGATCGTTAATTATAGGTATTCACATACGTGAATACCTATAATTCGCTAGTCGATTTATGATAATGGTGCTTGATAATAAAACTAATATTGTTACCATAAATGAATCTACTTTTATTTTGATAGTGTGAGAGGAAGGCAGGGCGCGTTTTTGTCACTCCAATTTTTGAAGCTGGAATGATCTTGAAATAATACAGCGGACTAGAAATGTGATTGGCGTATACCAATTAATTGGGCAAAATTCTCAATCTTGAAAATTGTGAAGAATGACATTGCATGTTTGAAATATTTATCAATAGTGATAAATTATGTCCAGTAATGGTGACTATGGCCTACAGTTTCAGAGCAGGAGTCAGCAAATATAGTGGAGGATGAAAGGCTGGTCAACAGGAGCGCTGGAGAGCGCAGCGAGAGAGACGGACCAAGTAGCGTTTGTTATCGTGCGTGGAACAATTGAGTTACCGGCAAAGTTGGCGGCTCACTCGTCTCGAAGACTTCAACTTTTCAGGAATTTTGAGGTAAGCGTCACGAAATGAAGTAGAATGACTGCAAAACGAAAATACGTGACTTGACTCATTAAAACAATTTCGTATATGGAGTCCGAACAAAATGACGAATCAAGGCGTGAAAGAAAAAATTTAGTATCGAATAATGAAAAAAATTAAATAAAAGTACCACTAGATAAGGATAATCGAATTGGGTAACCTCAGAATATGAAGAAGAGACTTTCATAGTGAATCCAATTAACGGTTGGTTTACAAACAACGACAACAATATCATTCGAAAATAAATTCAATCAACGAAATGAAAATAAATGATTAGATCACTCGAAAATAAATTCAATCAAAAATAACAAGGCTGTTTAAATAAAAGTTACTGTGTACAATTCTTCTTCGGAGTGGGCTTTGCTTTCCTGGCAATTAAAATGACTTAGTTGAATATTGAGAATGCTTCCCTCATCGCAAAATGTAGTGGAGCAAATATTCCTCCGTTCGTTATGAACGCAGCAATTTTTCCCAGTACGAAAGTTACTGGAATATAGGAGCAATCGGGGCGCAGCGTCCCGAGCACGCAAGGCGGACCTCTCATGTCAGCTATGCGTCTATACATGCAGTGCGCGCGATCTTGCATCCAATAATAGAAAATAATCTCTTGAATCACAGAAATATCTCTAGAACATGTTAAGAAAATAGCATATCATTACTTAGCTTTCTTTTTGTGGTTTCCATTCCAATTAATTTCGGTGGTATTTTCATTTAAATGAAAACTCGTTTTGAAAATTCCGAAGTGAAACTCAGATATTTTTTAATCGGTTAAAATATCCCTAAGTTGATGTACCTATGCAAAGTGGAGATTAAGCTATAAGAGCCGTTAAAGCCAGCCTGCGGTGGTGCATTAGAAACACTTCCTTAATTGCTTCACATTTGGAGCCCTGACATAAAACTTCCCCCAACTTCCCCACTAACGCAACTACCATCATTGCCGCCTAATGACCTCCTGCAAGCTAACACGAATAAACATAGTCAACAAAATACAGTATGGAGGGAGTACTTATGTTGACTTAATAACTTTCTAAAATAAATACTAGTCAACAAAACACACTATGAAGGGAGTACTTATGCTGACTTAGCAACTCTCAACAATTAATACATATACGATCTATACGTTTTATTTCAAGATTTTATACAAATTTGTTCAACTAACTTAATTTGTTTAAGTTTTCAAAGTAAATTAATTACCAACGAGCGGGGTATTTGCGAAGCGAGCTCTATTTTCAACACATCAAGTAACTTTCTTGAGTTTTAATTCATCGGCAGCTTCAAGTTTCATTAAGGATAGTAAGTTCCACAAGGCAGCATCCACCGATTTGCGCACATTGAACGACTTCTCACAAGATTTCTCAACCAATTCCGCTAAGGTTAATTAACTAAGAGCTTTAATACAATCTGTATGACACGTCATAAGTTGGGAGCTCAGTGCAGGGAATTATGCAGGAAGTTCTGTAGACTCATTATTGTATAATCGACCTTTAGCATTCGTGACATATGTTCACTAGTTAGTTCATCCTTAGAGTGAAATGACGCCCAGGAGAAATTTCATATCTTTCTGGACAAACTTAACAGCACAAAAACATATTATCGAACTCCGGTCTCGCATGAAAATCGTTTAGAAAATTGAATGCCTAGTACAACCAGCACCTACAGGTTAACACGCTCATGTTATCGTTTACGTTTCCCGTGACAAAAAAATTGAAAATTGAAAGAAAAACGGAGACCAAACAATCACAGCCCGTCAATTGGTTTTCATCAAGTATTTCACACCCTTTGAAGACGGATTTGACATGCAATTACTGCACACATAAATAGAGCAACATATTAGAACTCTTGTTTGGATAAGCAAGGAAAGTCCACATGGATGTAAGATTGCAGTCCACAAAAAATGCCTTTTCACACATTTTTCCTTCTAGCGTTCAGTGGCTATGCCAGCGTATCTTGTAATATGTACCGCTTATACTAACACGAATGAAATTCAAGCTTCATTTTCAACCACAAAGATCACAAATAGCAGGAAAACTATAGCGTTGCTGTAAGTCATCAAAGACGCTCTTCCAAACATCAGCCAAACATAAGACCAAATTTATAGCAGGTTCGGTACCGGTGCGATGTCAGCAGCAGCGCCCAGGCGTAGCACAGCTGCAGCGACACCTAAGCTGTACAGTCATACTAGACACGGCATCACCTCGCCAGTTTGTTGGACTAGAATACAAGCAGATGGATTTTCTTGTGATTTCAGAGTTGCTAATAAGGTATGGATCTCTAGACACGGGTTTCCAGACAACTGGTTGAAAAGAATAATTCAAAGCAGTCATTTCTTGGGTGAATCAACGTTTAAACAACGTGAAAAATATTCAAACGCTTTCCAAGCGTCATATATCTTTATTTATATCGTTTTATACCAAGTTCATGTAAAAAGAATTAAATTAAAATTTGACCTTGCTCGATTTAACCCCAGCATCCTTGAATTTCGACTGCATAATAATTTTAGAACAAATATTACAAATCGTATGTAGTGTCATACATAACTAAAATTAATGGATTGACATGCTCTACAAGATGATTACCGTGAAAATATGGGGACACATTAGTTAAAAAATTCATTACATTACATCATAGTTAATTGCTCGTGAATGAGAATGGAACCAATAATATATACGTTTGATGTTTCAATACATGTTCAGACACGTTCTAATGTTAACAAGAGTTGATAATAGATGGAGATAATTAACGCAACAAGCGTGATTAAAGGTGATTATACACGAGGCGAATACTGTAGTTGCGTCGACTAGTCGACACAACTAAAATTTGTGATGATTGACGTGTTCAGAGGCAACTAGTTGGTGCATTGCACGCAGAGCAACTCGAGTTGTTTTGAAGCAGTCGAGACTTGAGTGTGCCCACTGTCCCGTAGCGTCTCGGCCTTCCTATAGTTGCGTGCTTGCGTCACTCTCACTGGCACACTGTAGCGCACACAGCTTTGGAGCTAGCCTCCACCATGCACACCCTTACTCGACAACTCCCAACGTCACACTGGCGTTGCGGCCGTGCCGTGCGGCGCACTCAGCGCCAGGCCACCAGCCGTGAGCCCGCACTGTACTGATAACACTCCTCGTGTATGGGCTCTCAACCTGCAAAACTGTAGTCGACTCAACTAATCGCCCCGTGTATAAGCACCTTAACTTATTCATTCTCATGCTAATGTGAATTGGGTTTATTAATTGCCATTCAAATATATATCGTAGATTCGTAGTCAAAAAATCGCGTTTTGAATAGGCAGTTAGCATTAATTCACCATTCTTTGGTGAAGTAATGGCAGCAGATATAAAATAGAAGCCCTCATGATAAAATAGAAGCCCTTCCATGAGCGTGCGCGCAACCGTTGGTGGGGTTTTTCTTCAATTATGGAGGATCCACCGTATTATTATGAATGAATAAATGAATTCTTATACATTAATTGAAAATGTGGGAAATTGGAATAATACATATCGACTGTGTGTCAACTCAATGTTAATATTTATTACATGTTTTGACATTGACCGATATATAAATTCAATCAATATTTGAGTCCTGAAATTTTTTATATAAAGAACGAACGCTTAATTACTGCTGAATGAATATTTGCTACAAGAAACAGTCATTATGAACACTTCGACTTTTAATTCTAATTTTGTATCTAACTGGATGAACAATGAAGGAAAATATGTTAACCAATCTTGCGATAGTTGGCAATAATTTGCAACAGATGTCCGACGCCGCCAACCTGCACCCTGCAGCAAACTGTTAAATTCGAAAAGTACATTGATTTGATTTGCTAATTATTAGCACATATCGGATAATAAATTAATTAAAACTAATAATGCATATTAACGACTAATTTTAAGTATAAGTCGGCAGCATGCAGCAGGATACCTGGTACACCTTGCGCACGCGACCTGCAAGTGGTGATGGTATGTGATGGTGAATTTAAACATTCCACGTCTTTAACTGTTCTTTCTGTGAATAATAAAAGATATAAAAGATATCTATAAAATTTAGGGACAGAAGTGACTTTTCAACAAGTTACAATGTTGAAAATTAGATTAAATAGGTCTCAATTTCTCATGTAATCGAGTTCTCCGTGTGCAAGTCGCAATAAAGATTTAGCGCGCGAGCTAAACATCCGGGACAAGAATTCCGGCTGAGTTTGAAGGATTTTCCACCAGTGAATCAAAGGTAAAGGTGAGTGAAGTCGCTAATAATATATCTATTTCTAATTAATGCAGCTAATCGTAATAAGATGCTTATATAAAGTGATGGTAATAATAATAAGATGCTAACGATAATACATGTTTATAATAAATGTATATAATATGACAATCCATTGCATATATCATGGTTGAACTATATAAGGTTGACCCACGAGAAGTTCCGTCGTTCAGTTCAGCTTTCTTGTTACGTCACGTAGATCAAGAAACGTAAACAAACCCGTCATTCTCATGACGGATTGGTTGACAGGTTTGATCGCATTTCGGTGATTGGTTAATGCCCGTGACGTCACTGAGATCAGTGACGTCACAGGCGAACAACGAACTACATCCGCAAAAATGGGAGATCAAAATTTAACGAAAATAGATCGAAATTCAACGTACCTAGATCGAAGTTGTTTCAACGTTGAGATTAGGTTGTTCCACGTCTTTTGGAGTATTGGTCATATTTCAACGACGATTCAACGTTTTTTTTTGGTTTTTCAACAGTTCAACCTTTCAACCTGAAATGAACGTGGTTTCAACGTCAGATGCCTACAGGAGAGTAAATCGCTGGAGTTAAAAACACCTCTATCTTTTACACGAGCACATTTTTGCACGAGGTAAGAAATTGCCGTCAAAAGTTGAAACGATTGGAGGACAGAAGCCATTTGTCAGTGCACGGCACCGCTGTGAGCACACGAAACCTAACCACCCAGTACGTCCCATTGAGCATGGGATTATTATACCGCATCGTTTTGCTCAGCCTGAGGGAATGAGAGGAAGAGCCTTCATTGCCGTCCAACATTTCGCGAAGAAATCACTCTGACGTTTGAGTACAGCTTGTCTTCAGATGAACATGAGATGCTTCATGATTTCGGACGAACGCTGAGCTGAAACGACACAAACTCAGTCGTTCAGATGAGGAACACTCGCGCGGTATCTGCGTCATCATATCAGAGACATCATACCAAGACATCAGTGGGAGGATGAAATGAAATAATGCAAAAGCAAGAAAACACTGATATTGATATGATATGAAATATAAGACAGGACTTGAGAGTGTAACAGCTGTAAGCTCATTGAAGCTGGAGCTACGATCATGGATAGGGCCGAAACCAAGGAATTTCACTAAAATGAAACGTCAGAGGTCGAGACTTTGTTTGCAATACAGTGAAATCGTGGCTTGAAATTTAGAGAAATTCCAGCTGCCCGTTGTTGATGAAGCTGCAGAGTTGGCTCCTTGTGGCGTGTAATGAACGCGCCGTAATGAACGTGATTTTGGCTCCCCGGTTGCGCCAACGCTGGTGCTCCAGTGCGGCTAAACGAGCGAGTGATATGCGTCAACAAAGTGCATTTGGACGGAAATTTGTGCGTGTTCTGAGTAGGTAAATTGATTACTACTATAAAATATATTAGGCAAATTTCGTACGGAATGTTCGTGCAAT
This sequence comes from Hyalella azteca, assembly GCF_000764305.2. Taxonomy (NCBI): domain Eukaryota; kingdom Metazoa; phylum Arthropoda; class Malacostraca; order Amphipoda; family Hyalellidae; genus Hyalella; species Hyalella azteca. The sequence continues at coordinate 3,899 of NW_025941320.1, read as the reverse complement.
TAAATTAAATTTCGCCTAACGCTATCGGAAGCTTGGTATTGGTTTAATAATTTAATTGCTCGTTGAAGTGGAGGAATGCCTGACTGTGAACTGTGAGCTCGTTAATTTTTAATAATATCACCGAATATATTGCTTCCAATTTTTTTCCAATGTTAAGTATTACGTTGGTTATGAACATTCATGAACTCGTCTCAAGAAATGCGTAGTTGCGCACAATGTCCACGAGCGTTTACAGTTGCCATCCGAGTGCGTAAATGGCGCGTCGTGCCAGAGGCCTGCTGCGGCTGGACGGATCTCCCAGCTGATGTTTGATAAGGGATTCGAGCAATTATACATTCCTCTCAATCATTTTTTTTAACGAATCAACGATGTTTTCAATCTCAGCGGCTTCCACCCAAAATCGATCAGAAGTTCAATAACCGACGATTTCTTCACAACAAAGAAAAACTTTCGCCGCGTTTCGATCCGCGCCCGAAAGAAGTGTTTTTGTCCGATACAACAACTGACAAGTGACAACGGCCACTTGGCAAAAGCGGCCTCTCAGCCGCTTTTGAGAGTCATATCGATGAGTAAAAACTAGAAAACATGCCAATGACCATTTAATGGGAGCCAATCATACACTCGACCAATCTACATCTCGGGAGTTTTCACCCCCTCCTTGTTGAGAGTCCCCATTCTAGACGAAAATAAACAAAGCAAAAAATCATGCAAATCACTCAGATATGATTTCTAAATCGTTGGAAAATTGGAGACCCGGCATTGATGACGTAATGCAAATTTTGCGTACCTTCCTAAAATCGTAGCCGGTTAAAACGGACAGGTATGTCAAAGTTGCCATAAAATGCAGGGATATCGACTCTTAAGAGGATGACGCCTGTGCATTTGTTCATTCATGTCACGATGCATATGAGATCACCAAATTGGGGAGATGATCAAACGAGATTCCAACGAATACAACCCACTCAATAAAGGCTCTCCAACAACAACACTGTAGCTTATAGAATTAAACTGTACATAAAACTGTACTTATCTCAGTTATAACCGTGCTGATTGAAAGAGAAATTCATTTTCAAATTTCCGTGCACTGGTCCATACTTATGCTCGACATTTGATGCGTCGTCGCAAACAAAACTGCGGGGTGTCACTTCATTTTTTGGTGCACGCGGCCGTCAATTTTGGGTCACAAGAAACTGCTGCTCACGAACATCAGTACAAAATTCCTTACTTTCTTTGCTTATCACTAGTAATTTTTGGCTGGCCAAGAGTATGTCGCAAAAAAAGTAGTTTGCCTTAATTATTTTCCGGAACAACGGTTATCCAGATATTGGATTTAAAAAACTCATGACTTAGATCAAAACTTCAAGCCTACAATTATCAATCAATCAACATTATTCATCAATCAAAATCATAATTTGTAAATAGAATAAGCTTAAAAATACCGAATAGCCCGAACCGTTCATTTAGGCGCATAGCTGAGGCCGCACAGTAGCCAAACGCGAGCGTCTACATAATTAGGCCTATTTCAGGGGGCTTCAGCCCGTAAAGGGGCAGTAAGCAGTATTTTAACACATTTTCTGGTTCTAATAATTGATTCACCCTCCAGCGTCGCTTAAATGTTGAGGCAAACATTCGATTGTACAATCAACTGTCAAAAGTTCATGCAATATTGAAAGATTGATGTACACAACGAACAAGTTTGCAGGAGCAGTAAAAATGTAACAGTCGGTCCTCCATTCTGCGAAAGCGCTTTCCTATCAACAAAACTATGTCCATTATTAAGTTTGTTAGCATAGCATAGCATGAAGCAGCATAAAAAATAAGGCTACAATGCCTGGCATCTAATTACGAATTTATAAACAGGCAATTTCTCAACGGTAGGATCGGAGCGCAAGTCCTACTTTTTCGAGTTATGAGAGATGAAACTCCTCGCATGCACGGCCTACTTTTTCTGCACCACCTTCAATCAAGTCCCTAAAACCTGATCATCTTTACTTTTTGTTTGGGATATTTAAAACAGACAAATATCAACCAAGCTGAGTAGGAAAATTTTTAGATTCCTAAAATATTCCGAATTCGTTCTTGTACGCAATACTGAGTCAAGCTTACATGAATGGTCCGTTTAACTACAATTTGAGTCGATATCCAGTACGTGCACGGAAGCATTTCAATTCCCAAGTCAATATTTCAAAAGTGAACCTTCAGCCTACCCAGGAAAGAACATGATAAGTTCGAGCGCTTTCTGTCAAAGTTGTTAATTCCAAATATTAATGATATAGAAAAACTCTACAGCAAAATGTTCAGTTCGAATAAAGGGACCAATATTAGAATCAGAAGCTGCGTTATATGGAGCTATACCCCGAGCAATAAGTAGCTCGAATATATTTTACAGGTAAGAATTAATTCAACATCCACAATCATTATTATAACTCGTGGACGATTAGAAAGGCTACTCCTTTGGTGAAGAACTTACAGCACGGATAATACGCATAACAAATTTTGAGATGAATTATCATTGAATTTTCATCAGAAAAGAGCACAGCTCATGGAATCAGCACGATACTTCATCTAGTCAATACCGAACAAACCTTATTTTTTGCACTCAGATGTTAGTCCAATAAAGTTTTGCAGTTACGGTTTAAATAAGCAGACACTGAAGCCTTGACTGCATCAGAATCAAGGTGCAGAATAACACTGGGACACAGGCGCGGTTTGGCCAACTCGGTGGCCGGCGCCTGACAAGCGACGCCGCTTACAATTCTGCGTTGGGCCGCACGCACGCAATGCTCTATAGGAAACTACAGAAGAATTTCTGCTGATAAATTAATACTATGCGAAAATATTCAATAAACCTACGATTGTAACTCACGAAATGAGCATATATATTTAAAAAACTATTGAAATGATTACTAGATTAGAACGCATACAAGAAAAAGCGATATTAATTGAAAATTTACAAAAAATAAACTTTGTAGTACACATTAAAAATCCGATAAACTCTAGTAATAACTATAACTGATGCACGAAAGAAAAAAAATATAAACTTGATTCATGTTTATAAGTGGTACCCATATAAATATAAAATATAAGCGGAAAATAGAATCTGCGCTGTTGCAATCGCACGCAGCGCCGCCGTCCAGCAGAGCAATTAAGTGGTGCATGCCAGCATCATTACGGCTCACCCAACAAGTGGCGTGAAGAACACGACGATCTGCATGCAACATTAAGGATAAATAATTCTGACTGAATTTCTCATGCTGTAAATGCCCGAGTAGAATGATGTAGCATTGGCTACATTCATCGCATCGAAGTGTTGAAACTCGTAGTTTTAGCGCAATATTTTTCTAACAGCAAAGTTCTAACATAATTCATTCGAAATCACAGACGAAGTTATCACTCAGTACAATCTTGCTCGGTCGAATATTTTGATTGTGGTTTTACAAAAATAAATATTTATGGGTTCACGAAAATACGCATACACGTTTACGTAAATCTCGACAAAGAAGAGGTTTCAATTTTTGAGGAATGAAAACAGATGGGAACTGGCACAAACATCGTTGATTATGCAATAAAAAAATCAGTGCTAATTATAAACATCAATTTAAAATGTGAGCTAATTTCGAAGAAACTAGCTAGGCAGAAATTATTAGGACCCGAAGGCAGCTGCTTTTGGGTCCAGATAAAAATTGACAGCGCATCCGGAACGGCGCTTGTTTTCTGAAGCCTGGGAGGACAATATAGACGAGGCTTCCGAGACAAGACCGCGCAAAACTATACATACGATAGGGGACAGAAAATTACGACTGCAGTAATACAGAGGCCGGGACGAGTAATTTATGCAACATGATGAGAAATAAATGCAGCGGAAAATAAAAAAAAACTGGCCTACGATAATTCTTCCA
>NW_025941319.1:0-25973 GCF_000764305.2 Hyalella azteca | reverse complement strand
GGCCTATACTTTCAAAAAAAGTTAAGAGATCGTAAGTTCATCAGCCAATCATTGACGGCCTTTCAAGCAAAATCCACCAATCATAGACAAGAAAATAGAGCGTAAGTACTTACGTTCACTTAGCGAGTTTTGAAAGTATGGCCCCTGGTCTCAATCAGGGCCTTAAGTCCCCATAAATCCGCACGGTCGTAATGAATGTGACCAATAGTTTAGTTTGTCGCAAGAACCACAATTAAATATTGGATTTTTCTATAGTAAAAATGCAAGCATAGGCAGATGACACAATATAGGACTCATAGTTTAGGTCAAGAATCCAGTTTGTGTCATCAGCTCTGCATTGCCATCAGTTATGCTTGTGCGGCCATTAATTAGCTCAATAGGTCGGAGAGAAGTTGACTTAAAAACTAACGATCCTGCAGGCGTTGGCACTAAGGAGCTACCATTTGGAAATTATTTTCATCTCAAGTTAACATTCATATAGATGAAAATTAGTGTTTTCCCTCTTGGGGGTTGAACTGGAGAATCTCTACTCTGATTTAGTTTATTGAAATTTGAAAAAAGCAACCCAAATATCTTTATATTTAGTGCTGAACTTGCAGCTCATCTTCTTCATTCTAGGCCATGTTTCCATTTCACGAACGGACTGAAGTGATGTGAGGCCGCTTGCAAAAGGATCGTATCAAGTCCTTTCTACCATGTAGCAGCTTACACTGAGCTTCAACGATAAAAGAAATTTGGCCAGCTTCTACGAAATTTTTTACGAATATCCAGTATAGATAGATAGGGCTATGGGGGCGTATATTATATATCCAGTAGGGTTACATGGGGCAGCGAGCCCACTGCGAGTCATGGGCCCATAGCGGGTTTCTCGCTAAGTACAGTTATGGCAGATATTGGTCCATGTTCTCTACCGTCGGTCGACAGTTTCACTGGGATGAAGTGTACGGATTTACGTTTTGCTAAGTGTTTGCGCTATTAAGTTATTTGGGAATAACTGTTTTAGCCCAGATAATTTTTTTTGCTGCTAAATAACACTGTTTTCGATTACTGTGGATAGAGCTTTTGAAATTACTGTGAACTATATTTTGAAAGTAATATTTATAGGGATGATTTTGAGATCAAGTTTAGACTATTAGTTTTTAAAATAAAATGCTGGCACGATATAAATTGAAATGATCCCTATAGTGGGGCAACGGGCCCACGCGTGTCACGGGGCAAAGCGTTCATGGTGTAGTCTTGTGTTATACATCATTAGATTGTCTCAATGACCTTTTCAAAACTATGACTAGCTTTTTGAATTACAAATTACACTTCATATTGCATGATTTTTGATTTGCCGCCTCAAGGCAGCAGGTTTTGTTTCTAGTTATGCGTATTTATGACCCCTTATCGAGTTATTGACTCTTGCCTTGCCAAAAGTTGATTTCAGTCAACACCAATGAGCCAAAAGTTGAGTTTTTATGGTGTTGGCTGAAATCACGATTAGGTACGAATTCTCTGCACATAATATCTGGATTATGGACGAAACTGGAACTAAGGTTTTTTTTCTGATCAACTAAATATATTTTTTCTAGTCATGGATACATATTTTTATGTCAATGAAATATTTTTCTTCACGTCAGTGATAGATTTTTTAAGCCAAGAGAATATTTTTTTTTCAAGTTAAGGATATGATTTTATGAGTTGTTAATAAATGAATGAATGCCATATTTTTCATTAAAATTTTCTTAATTTTAACTGTAAAGTGAATTGTTTTATCATTTTTGAACGAACAATATGCAATTGTGGTAAAGGAACCAAGGGTGGGCGCCTTGCCCCAAGCCCATGGTCCCAATGCCCCAGGGGTGGGGCAATGGGACCATTTTTACACTCTTTACAAAATAGTGTCTCATTAAAAATTGAATAACTCTATAGGCCTCGAATTCACATCATACATTCCTCATTAGTTGGACCTTTTAACAAAACAAAGAACCACCTCGTATCAATTAAAACTTCATCAAAAATTTAATTTAAAAAAGGGGGGTGGGGGCGCTGCCTCATGTTGCCCTATAAATTTCTTGGTTCAACATTAAAAATGCTAGCACGGGACCCATAATTTAGTCGCGACACCTACAGTGCATCACAGCACTGAACACCAGGGCCGTGAGAGCGAGTAAACTATCGAGGTAAAGTCGGCAACAACGGCCTAGATTTGCGCGTTTGCGAACGTCTCTGCGGCGAACGGCCGCAATGACTGCGAGAATTTCGAACTGGGACTTACCAAAGACCAATAGAAATTTTGTTGACTGATAACGGCAAAACAAATAAAGAAAAATAATTTATACATTTTTGCGTCTCCTTGGTAAAGGGAAATTTTGCCAGACCCTAAATTAAAAATTGGTGGAATATAAGAGTATTTTCACCCTTTGTCAAAACCCATTATCTTTATATTTACAATATCGTCTTCGACGATATTTTTCGACCAACAAAAAAATTTAATTAAATCGTTCACCAATCACATTTTTGGGAACAAAACAGCCTTTTAAACTCTACTTATGAATGCTACCTATCAATCACATTTATGGTAACGAAATATCTTTTGAAACTCTTCTTATGAATTGTATCTATTGAATTTTATGTTCCATGGGAAAGATCGTCCATGCAAAATTAACTATTTACAATGGGTTGTTTAGCTACCTAATTTGAACGGAATGCAGCCTATAACACTCAAATTAGAAAACACTTATTAGAAAGCCAGCGCGCGGCGCGCTCACTTCAAAAGAGACATTAAGGATCGAAGTGTGTGTGAGTTCTAAGCTGTGGTATGAAAGGACTGCATGGCTTGTATAAAACGAAATCCGTCTTCCTGACAACCTTACATGGTTACTTACTTGCGGTATGCTACACTGTCTTCATTAGTTTTATCTCCAGCACTTTTAAAATGAACAAGTTTATATTTCTAAGTGCACATTAACCCAACTGACTGTCTTACTCATTTCAGAAGTTTCTTTAACGTACACGAGCGCCTGGTGATGGCGCTTGGAGCTGTATCGAACTACGCGCTTAATATGTTGTACATACGCATGTATATATATTGGCAAGCGTCGAAATGCTACTGCGGAATGTAGATACAAAAAATATTTGTAAATATAAATATTGATACAACTAAAATCCAATCCAAATGATAAGAATATTTTATAAGATTATTGAAAATTTTCACGTCTAATTCTATGCTAAATTGCAAAATTGCATCAATAATTCAATAGAATAGTTCAGGGCGGCCCAGTGGTTACAGTTCAGAGTACCAGGATTGGAGCAGATTCCTAATGCACATTGTGATGATACACGGGACAGCGTCGCTTATTGTCTTCATTTCCGGGAGCGTTTCATTGCTATCAACTGCTGAGCCGATGGGGTGAACGCAGCTAAACATTTCCATGCCAGCAGCAGTTATGGCACTCCAATGCTAATTTTATTGTATAGATGATATCATTCCAAAGAAAAATTGCTTCATCTTGCTAGTATAGAGTTGTGCAATCGTCACTCGGCGTAAGAGTTTTGCAATCTAATGACTACAATGTCAGTCATTAATGACTGCAACGTGGCTCGGCTTGTATCCAAACCTATCGCATCTAAGCCTGCAGCCTAACAAACAACATTTAATATCAATTGATGCCGGCTTCAAGTGACTCTAAATTCACTCAGTTCCTGCCCATGAGGCTGTCTAACAGGGTTTTAATTTTGCCAATAATTTGCTAGAAACGATGGTATTAAAAGTCATGGTTTACTGATTGGCTATCATATAAAATTTACTGGTGTATAAAGAGAGCCAAATAAGAATGAGTNCTGAGAGTTTGTTTTTGCATACTTAAAGCTCAGATCATACAGATATTTTTACTGAATTGATACATATTTTTACTTTGAAGGCAAACATATTTGAAGGATGATGTGCGATGTCATTTACATAAAGAAGTGCATGGATATCTTGATAATTCCGCCGGTCGCTAGTATCAGATAACCCTGGTGTTGTTCAGGATAAATTATCTCTGCGTTTTGCTACAGTAATGATTTTTCAATTATTCTATGTCTACCACCACTAAATAACTCTGTTGAATATTAATATATGATTCGCAATAATATACGACTCTTTTTGTGCACGGGGGAAGCTAGTAGCAGGGTTCAGATGGGACCTGGTTTAATTATCGCTCTGCACCGTCTGAGCTCCGCAGAAGCTGTCTATTTAGAATATGATCAATACCCATGATCGCCACAGTACAAGAGCCGCATCAGTCATTCGGCATTTTAATGTATACACCTCGATCCAAATTTGTATCGACATATTTCATGAGGGATGGGATCCATGCCAATTAGAGAGTCATCACTAAGAGATATTTGATGTGGTATAAATAAGTACGAGTGAACTTGAAAAAACAAACATAAATGTTGTTTGAATTATAAACAACAAAGTTCATTAAATTATCGGCATCTATCTATAATCTAAAATCTTGAGATTAAGGAAAGCTCTAAATGGGGTTTTCTTTGATCTAACTTTGGGAAGTGGAATGGTTTACAAGTGGTACCTTCGAGTCATATATGTTGCTTGTTTCAGCGAAATTATAAGTAGTAATATAGTTTAGATAAGCTGGTATATTGACCACACCTCCTAGTAAGTTTCTTAGCTTGGCCCTGCTCTTTTGCCAGTTGCTCGGCGCGTACAAGCGACTTACATGAAGCTTTCTGCTGACCTGGGCTATTTATCTGATGCAACGCGATATGGCTCAGCCATCGACCTCTTTTGTCCTGCGAGAAAACTTGCGCTTATTTTAGGGAGCAGCGAGGCTCAATAGCGAGGAATAAACTTACGCAGGATCAATATCATCTTTAGTGACTTTCATGATCCAGTGAATGTGGAAATGATCCAGTGCAGTGGACGTGAATGTAAAAATGGTTGCATGCCAACATGTGTGCTAGATTCATGAAGAAAATACAAACACAATATAGAGGTAGAAATGTTCAGATTACATTGATTTGTCGTGGAAGATTTCCTTCTTCGATGTTCTCAGTTTTCATTGGTGATGCCGTTTGATTCCCCGACAGCAAAGCTGCCTCAGGCAAGAGTGCAGCGTACTTCAATTGAAACAAAATGAACGTGGTATACGCTTTGTAGTGTCCTATTGGAAATTAAAGCAGGCTTTATTAGTGGAAACTTAATCGTGACGGTGAAATGATTGAAATGTGTGATCGTTCATCAATTATTATTGACGCGTGGTACAGGTGGATGGAATCGCTACTAATTGTAAGCCATGTGCGGTTGAACTTTGAAAAATTACTGCCAGTGATGGTGAATTGGGTATTAGTGTTTTGAAGTGATCTCACTAGTGAACGAAGTTATATTCATCTGTTGAGAAGTCTTAAATTGCATGCAGAGTCCAGCACCCACTGGGCGATTCTAAGAAATACCGCACAGCAAACCTCGTGGTTAGTGCCTGGCACCGACCATCGCAACAACGAGGTCCTCGCGTTGGTCTTCATTGTGTTGAAAACAATCATCAAAATTTATATTGAAAGCAATTTTATTTTGTAGTGTAAAAACTTTTTCTACTCTATCTTAAATTCAACGAAAAATGAGCCGGCACATTTCTGGCGGCTGCAGCGTGCGGTGAAGCGCGTGCGATCGCTGATGAATCCTCCGACTACAACCCTCATACCCAGGAACCACACCCACACCTCTGTGCACTATTAAGTTCCTCCCTGCATACTACGGCCATACTCTTAACCCGACCTCCTCGTGCCTGTACACTACTCAAACCCCCTCCTTCTGACCACAACCTCTGTGCACTATTAAGTTACTCCCTGCCAACTACTGCCTACTCTTAACTTGCACTATTAAGTTACTCCCTGCCAACTACTGCACTACTCTTAACACGACCTCCTCGTGCCTGTACACTACTCAAACCCCCTCCTTCTGACCACAACCTCTAACCCATCTCACCCCCTGCCTCTTGTGCCACCGCCAACGACCACTCTTTTATCATCATCCTGCGGAGCTGGCGAGCCGCCATAGCGACCGACGAGCTTCTTTAATGCTTCACAATTTTTTCACTTATGAAGTCAGGGAAGAAGAGGAAACTTGGGTGGAGATGCGAGGTCACAACTGATCGGGTGGCACGCAGGAGGGAAGCGAAGGTAGCAAGAAGGCACGTCACGAAGGCATGATAAAAATGCATCGGCTTGGAGTATTGTTAAAATCCTATACGCCGCATGATGAGTGATGGTCCGTAGACCAACAGCAGGCCATGCGTGACAATGTCTCTCTGTTTTTAAATTATGTAATGATTTATTATTTAATTTTTAGTGTTTAAATTTTAACAATTGTTCATGCATTAGAAGGTGTACGTTTTCGTGGTAATAAATATACGCAAAGAGCGTAGAAACTCTACTTTTATTAGACAAAAATATTCGAATTCATACGCAAGAGAAAAGAATTAAGGAGAGCGTCTAGGTAAAAAGAAATTCTGCGTTTACTGTCCAGTCTTTCTGAAAATCCATATATAACCAAAACACTAATGCAAGAACTTTCTGTTCGGATATTTTTTTATAAAATGAATGAAAACGTGAAAAGTGGAATTCCTTTTACAACGAGAAAAAAGGGACTTCTTTAAATTCTCATATAAAAAATATCCTGATTCGATTAACGAGCTACAACATCGAGAGACATTTCATTTGATTTGAAATGCAAATCAAGCGACACCAGAGGCTACTTTTCCTACTTTTGTAGAGGGTTTTTTTTCCGATTTTATAACCCTTCCCAGTTTTTACAACTAATATATTTAAACAATAGATAAATCAGAAAATGAGGCTTCTAGAGTCGCTAGATATCCGCTTTAAAAACCTAATTATATGTCTCTCATTGTTGTAGCTTTGTAATCAAAATATAGACTAAAACAGATTATAAATCAAGATTAAAAATATATTTTTATGATGGGGTAAAACGGAAATTTTAGTTGTTCAAGGGCCTTTTCCGCCTTTTCCGTACGCCAAGGGCCTTACGCCTTTTCCGTAGCTACGAAATGCGCTCCTAAAACGAAAAATGCAATTTTTTTATCTTTGACCCAGATGTTTTGGCGCAATGCATTGAAAATCTTAACGACGTCCCAAATGTAATTTGAACAATGGAAAGGATAAATTTAGGCGTAGTTATTATCTGTAACTCCCATTTGATCTTTTGATGCATTACTCCTATCGAAATTCTTACTATAATTCTAAACAGTACCTTAGATTCAAGCACATCTACAACTAGAAATTTCAATGAACGAAAAATTCACACAGTCAGGGAATAGGCGGAATTTGTTTATTCGCACTTCGTATTTAATACCTGGCAGACGTAAAATTATTCGTAATATTTGTTGGGAATTATTGATACGTAGGTGTATGAATACATTCATAAACCGCTGTAAGACAGTGCCACGTTAAACACAGTTTAAATTGAGCTACAGGCTAATCAATTAAGATATGTTGCATCAAACAACCGAACAAACACATTTACACTTCAAAATATCAGTGATTTTTATCATGAGCCAAGGATAGCTCATCAAACCGTATATATATTACATCAAACAACAGTACGATGTTAGAATACATCTTGGTGCAAGTGATGCTTATGCTCAAGACGTTCCGTGTCCTATAAAGTCAATACAATTGATGCCACTGACAACAAACTGAAGTACCAAATTCCGAAGTATACTGATCATCGTATACAACCGACCAAAGTATAACTCATGCAGTATACGGTGCATCGTATTCAACCGGTCATTGTATAACTTATGCAGTATACGGCGCATCGTACATAACAAACCAAATATAACTCGTGCAATTGTTAATCCACTTGAGTGCAACTCGAGGCTGAGTTAAAGTAAGGCCAATATGCATATTAGTTTACATTCAGGCTGGCGAGAAATCCTGAATGCGCTCGCGCCTGCGTTACAGGAGTAAATGTCCGAATACGAACGCACTAACACAACACAGCAAACCAATCATTCCGGTGGCCTTTATCTGAAGAGCTTCCTAGAATATTGATTGCAAACTTGGCGGAGGCAACACTGCAATATATTTTTATTATCATTTTTCGACGGGGACTTCGCCATTCCATGCGTACTTGGATTAACACAGACACAAGAACCCCAAACTGTCTTTCAACACATTAAATTAAAAGAAACGTCTGTAAAATTAAACCTGACCGCATATTTTGCCAGAAATAATGTCAAATGAATTGAGATTATAGTAATGAACATGGAAGCTCTCATGATGAATAAGAGACTTTATGTATTGTTGATCTAAACTTCTAAAATGGTTATTTTCCTTCAGTCCGCATGTGATTCTCTCAAATCATAAGTACATTTTAGCACGATAAACATCGACGTGGGTCGGTGAGGCGTCCAGCAACTTTACTGGACTGGTGGCCCTAAAGTCAGGACTTATCGTACCGGCTGGGGCTGAACAGTGACGCCCAGGTGTCCAATTGAGACGAAAAATTTTAAATGAGGCTGCATGAGCTTCTCATTTCAGAATTTTAGAACCCTTGTATATTTTTATATTGTAAAAAAGTTTTCCTAGTTGGAAAATAATAAATTTTTACTCGAAAAACAACAGAGAAGATCAATTCTTTTCTCATGGTACCGAATGGGAACAAGCTGTGAGCGCAGACACTGAGAGCGAGATGACGTAGAAGATGAGGAGGCCTCACGACCGCTCAGCTGTTAGCTGGAGCAGTAATTTGGGACAAGACCCACGGGTCGTAGACTAGCTGCAGTCTGGTTGTGGACGATGCAGCTCTGCAGCGCTCATCTGGGATCATCGCAAGAACTTGTACATAAATTTGATTCGGGACCATCGCAAGCATTTGTACATAACCTTATTGCAATTACAAGTCGTTTTTTTGTGTATTAGGAAACGACAAGCAATGCGAGCGTCTCCCGCTGTTTCACCTAGGAGGGAGAGCGTACGACGATGACGGTGATTATAAGTAAGCTTTACAGGCAAACCGGAGCAGCGACGTGCGCCAAGCACGCGTATGTGACCGTTTAGATTACGTCAGCCGTAATTTGTCATTCCGGTAGCCGTTTTAAGAGCAAGGGCCCCGCGTCGAAAGAATTATTTCAAGCCGTCAGGCGTCACACAGTATATTCTCTTTACTGAATATTTCCGAGGTGCTGGCGTGTAGTTTAAGTTTAGGAAACGATGATAACCGTTTCGTTTGAAGCTATCATGCAAAATTAGATCAGATGACCTACAGCGCGTCGAAAAACGGACACATGGACTCTAAAAAGCTAAGGATTCTTTATATTTGCATAATAACTGAACGAGTGGAGGAAAATTCTCAGGTAAGCTGTCGGAAGTTGCGCTCACAGCTCCACAAATGCGCTTGGAAAGCATTAGAATTTTGACTTATTTGTCTGATGCTGAAAATTGCCCCTAACGTGAAGGAAACAGTTCGTAGGTGGTGGGAAACAGACAAAGTAAGTTGAAAGTAAATATTAATGACAGCATAATTAAAGCAGTAATACCGAATTCGATCACTAACATCTGCTGGTGAAAAGGCCGTGCAGCAAGCACATTATCACTTCTGGATATATTTTCATTTAAACGAAATAAAAAGGATAGAGATAAGAGAATTATCCGAAATGTAGATCAATTTTATAACCTCGACGTTTATTGGAAGGAATATTCTGCGAAATTAGGTTATACGAGCGTCCGACCTTCAGTTGGTCCCTCGGAGCCATCACACATCCTTAGGCCGCGCTGCTTTCTATTTCCTACAGCGAAATAAAAAGTCTGGACTGCCAACACCTTCGTCTTTGTTTGGCGTCAAATGAGAGTTTATATTATTGGCTGAGAAGGCGACTCAAACAAAGAGCAGAAACTTGCTAAGCCGATAGTATTAAGTAAACTTTGTCAATAATCCTTCCTCCGAATGCACGCGAACGCAAGTTTTGAGTACAGATATACACTAAATTTAAAATTTACAGTCGTTTAGAATGTTCAAGCTTGAACACAAGTCAACCCAAACTCAACTGGGAATTTCATAGACTCCAAATATGCGTTGAATGAATTTGCACGGCTCAAATTAAATTATTGTTTGCGTATATTCTCTATTATTCAAGTTTCATACGTGAACACTGTACTGCTGATACGGTCCGAGTTCTGTTCAATAAATGAAAATAAAAATGAAACCCCCAATGATCGCAGACATCAGACTCATTATCACTAATAAAACTAAGCTTCTTTTCAGTACGAGTTTTATTATAGCTTTGGAGCCTTTCTGGAATATATTTGTAAGCATAAATTTCGAACAAGATAAGAGAAGAAAACAAATTAAAAATAAACGAACAGCAAGCGTAGCAACAATAATTCAAAGTGGATAATATAATCAGATTATTTGGCACAAATTTGATTGACGCCAAATAAATACAAGTAAAAACCTCGTACATCTCCTGTGGAACACAATGAACAGAGGAAAGCTTTATAAGAGAGGTCACGTCAGAATTTGCTTTAAGCATGAATGAGAAAATTATAAATATAACGAAATTTAGTGAATTTATATTAATTAGCGTTCCCTCTTACAGTGTTTCAAAGGTCAACTACTGGAAATGTAATACTCGCTGTGAAATTCTTATGGGAAAATCCTTCATATCGCGACATTGCAACATACAAAATTAGAAAGATAATATTTAGGTATAATTCGAATTTTACTTTCGTGTAAATTTGAAATAAAAGACGGAATATAAAATCGAAACTTATATTATCGACTGATTTCCTTCTATCACGACGATTTTGGTTAAAAAAGTAAGCAGTTCCGTCACCATAGGCATTATGTCTTGAATTATGAGTAGAGAAAATGCGCAGACATCATCTCCCGTCTTGGTCTTCACCTGCGGACAACATCTCCCGCCTTTTTCAAACTTGAACACATTTCATCCCAAACTCAACTGGGAATTTCATAGACTCCAAATGCGTTGAATGAATTTACACGGCTCAAATTAAATTATTGTTTGCATATATTCACTATTATTCAAGTTTCATACGTGAGCGATGTATTGCAGGTACGGTCCGAGTTCCGTTCGATAAATGAATATAAAAACGAAACCCTCAATGCTCGCTGACATTAGACTCATTATCACTTGGAAAACTAATCCTCTTTTCAACACGGGTTTTAATATAGTTATGGAGCCTTTCTGGAATATACATGTAAGCATAAATTTAGAACAAAATAAGAAAAGAAAAAATTATAAATAAACGAATATCAAGCGTAAAATTAATAATTCAAAATAACTATCATAAAATCAATTTATTTAGAACAAGTTTAATTGACGCCAAATAAACATAAGTAAAAACTTCGTCCATCTCTTGTGGATTCCAGGAACACAATGATCAGAGTAAAGCTTTTTAAGTGAGGTCACGTCAGAGTTCACGTTAAACATGTTAATATTGTAAATATATTGTAATATATTTACAATATTGTAAATAAATACAATATTGTAAATATAACGAAATTTGGTGAATCCATTTCAATCAGGGCTTCCTCTTAAAGTGTATGAAAAAGTAAACTCCTGGAAATGTAATACTCGCTGTGAAATAGTTATGAATAAATCCTTCATATCGTGACATAGCAACTTACAAAATTATTGTGATAATATATAGGTATAATTTGAATTTGACTTTCGTGTAAATTGGCAATAAAATTCAGAATATAAAATCGTAACTTATTTTATCAAATAATTTCCTTCTAACACGACGATTTTGGTTAAACAAGTAATCAGTTCGGTCACCATAGTCATTATGTCTTAAATTGTGAGTAGAGAAAATGCACAGACAACATCTCCCATCTTGGTCTTCACCTGCAGACAACATCTCCCGTCTTGGTCTTCATATGCGGACAACATCTCCCGCCTTGGTCTTCGCCTGCGGACAACATCTCCCGCCTTGGTCTTCGCCTGCGGACAACATCTCCCGCCTTGGTCTTCGCCTGTGGACAACATCTCTCGTCTTAGTCTTCACCTGCGGACAATAATTAGAAATAAGAGTCTGAATATAAACTCATAACCTATATTTCCGAATGATTTCCTTCTATCACAACGATTTTGGTTAAACAAGTAAGCAGTTCCGTCACTATTATTTCACAGTCATCATGTCTTGAATTGCAACTAGAGAAAATGTACAGACAACATCTCCCATCTTAGCCTTTACCAATAAAAAGGTCCCCTCCACAGCAGTCGTCACTGAAACAGCTCTGACGAAGAATATCAACTAATGCAATTCTATGTTCAATATATTCAAATATTTGTAGCCAATTTGCAGAGAATCTCTACGATTTAAAACACATAAATTTTATTACTTCCAAAATCGAAAAATAGATTCATAACACATTAATTTTCCCACGAAATTTATTTTGCGTCAACACCCGCTTCCAATGAAAAGAAATGCGGTTAGATTCGTTTTTTTTTTGTATTATAAGCGGTAAAAAATATTGTTGTTTTCGTATTCTTTCCAAACTGTGGCAAAACGACTGCTACGAACAGCGACTGCTATGACTGAACATGTTAGGATGGAAGTTCAGGTGTCCAAATCTTCGTTGCTGTTACTTTGAGTGACTTTGAAGTCTTTACTTAAGCTTTAACAACCTGCGTTGATGACACTCTTAAAATAACGCGTGAGTTCGAGGATATGGCTTACGATGGCTGCCGCATGATGCGTCGTGACGCTAATCCTTCAAGTCAATGGAACGGCTCGCAGTGCCAGCCAAGCACCAGCTTCATGGTGCCTTTTTCAGCAGGTTGCTCCATATTTCCTTATAAAAATGACGCTAATGGACGTAGCTGTCGTAAAATTTCACTATCAAGTGAGAAAGGTTCGTTGCTGGAAGTAATGATTAGTGTCGACGCACTTGGGGAAAAACGTTTATGCTCTTCGTCATTTAAAATGAAAATAGAGCTATATTTACGCTTCACCCAGAAAGTTAGGACTTCTCTCAAATGTTTTTCATTGGTCAGAGATCTAATTTTATCTAGTAAAAATGAGTTAGCACCGATAAAAATCATGCAGATAACACGAATTAGGTTAGAAAATAATTTAAAATGACTGAAAAATTTACTAATGAGCTTGATAGCCAATTCACCCCCCTAGCTTCAGTTTCATGAGTTCCAGTTGCGCTGTCCGTTGGGGTCCGGACAGCGTGTTGGGGGCGGCCCTACACGGTGACTGAGCTAATCATCCCCATGTCCTTGGTAGCTGTGCAGCCGTTAACAAAGACTAGAGTGTCTCTAAAAAGGTATTGCAGCCGTTGGCCACAAATTTAACTCTATAACTAACCCTGGAGACAACGCTCAGCCTGAGCACGCGCAGCTACACCTATTACAAATCGGCTTTAAGTAGTAGCACCGTATACCCATAACCGCTGTTCTGTGCTCAAGTCAGTATAGTCTGCATGGATTTGCAGCCATTGCATATGGTTCCGACAGTCCCCGTTGCTACAGCTAATGAGGCCATGTTGGGTCCGGTTGGTGTGTTTGTTTGGAGAGTCGGGGAACGTGTGGTGTTAGGGCAATGTTGGGGTTGCAAATCCATGTAGACTTTACCGACTTCAGCAGCTGCTGCGGACTTCTGGAGCGATAGGTTTAAACGCCTAACTCTACTGGTCACTCAACGCTGTAGCCTGCTCGCGCATGCGAGTGAATATGAAAGTGATGCTGGGATTTTGCAATGCAGCTAATTAGCATGCATCCATGTAAAAAGAGGCCAGCGGATCTCCAAAATTTAGTTGGGAAGATACTTCTCACAGATAAAGATTAACTAACTTCTCTAAGATTAACTCTCAGAGGACTGAATCTTGTGTATCAAGAAGCACTACACGGTCGACTCTATATCTGTGAGGTCATTGCTTTAATTGAAATTGTATGGGAATTCAAAAAATTCATCAAAATAATAATCTTAGTTAAGAACCGTGAGTTGAAAATGAAAATAATCGCTATAGTCGAAACTTGCTCGGCGATATGAATTTTTTTCCTCATTGCACACCTAGCGTTTGCACAATTTTTGCCCATGCTGTTGCCGTTGGCTATCGTGTATCTTCGAATGTACTGGTTCGAATAGCCGCGCAAGCAAATGAAATTTTCGCAGCGAGTGTTCCTTTATTTAATGTTGTGCTTCTATAGTAAGTTTGCTCGCAATTACAGTTCTTGTTTTTATTCCAGTATCGTGTGTGTAATTTTACTTGGAATTCATTCATTATTTTGAAGTTATTAGTCCTTAGCATTTGTTTGGGACATAGCAGTCCCAGGCCACGACGGATCGCCGCCGCTGATTGTCGTTCATCCGTCCTCATTTGGGCCACCTGATGCACGATGCTGTTGCTTGCTTCTCGCCGCTGGTAGTGTTGCAGGGGAGGTCGATATCAGACGCTCTTTCGAGTTCCTAGATGCAGAAACGATGAAGCAGATGTTTGTTGCTGTCGTGCGCCCGAACTTAGAGTTTGGAAACGTCGTATGGTCACCGAAATTTGAAAAGGACAGAAATTTAGTAGAAAGTGTTCCAAGACGCGCAACAAGGATAGTTCCGGGCTTGAAAGGAAAGTCCTGTGAGGAAAGATTGAAGATTATGAAGCTTCCAAGCCTCAGTTATCGACGTCTGCGTGGGGACTTCATTGAAGTATGCAAGTATACTCATGGCTTATACAAAGTCCCAGGAGGATTACTAGAATTTGAAACAAGAACCAACACCAGGGGCCACGGCTATAAACTAAAAAAACAGCGTTGAAACAAGAACCAACACCAGGGGCCACGGCTATAAACTAAAAAAACAGCGTTGGAACACATCCA
Organism: Hyalella azteca; assembly: GCF_000764305.2. Taxonomy (NCBI): domain Eukaryota; kingdom Metazoa; phylum Arthropoda; class Malacostraca; order Amphipoda; family Hyalellidae; genus Hyalella; species Hyalella azteca. The sequence goes on along the minus strand of NW_025941319.1, from coordinate 11,124 downwards.
TGCGACAACATTTCTTCTCGCTTCGAGTCACCGACATGTCGAACAGACTCCCTGATAGCATCGTTGACGCTCCGAGTATGCATATCTTCAAAAACAGACTAGACGAAGCTATGCAGGAGCATATGTTCAGTCTTAAAATGCCTAGCAAATTACGGACTAGGCAATAAGTCGAGCAGCTATCTCAATCAATCGTCAGCTATGGAAAGATCGGGTTCCAAAGGCCGTATCCCTTGTGAACGAGTCACGAAAAGTTCAAGAATCGGCAACAGGCCATGGGCCTATTTCTTCAACGCCGACACTTCTATTCTATTCTATTCTTAGTATTTGCACCATTTTTGCCCATGTTGTAGCCCTTGGCTATCGTGTATCTTCAAATGTACTGGTTCGAATGGCCGCGCAAGCGAATGAAAATTTCGCAGTGAGTGTTCCTTTATTTAATGTTTTTGTTTAGACTTAACTGAAGTTGGAATGCGGAAGATGTGATTTGCTGGATTGTTGTGTGGTATGAAGCAAAAGCTTAGGTATGTATAGTGTGTTAAGTCCTGACGTGTATTATTAAATTATGATATGAGAATTGATGAGAATCGAGGTATTCAATTTACTTGTGTTACGATATTTTATTTGTATAGTCTAGTTCACTAGTTCACTAATCCGAAGTTAATTATTATTATTTTGTTATAGTAAGTCAAATTCTCTGATGAAATATCAGTTTGGCCAGCACTTGGATTTTTTATACTATAATGGTAGGATTGTGCAACAGAATGATTTTAATTGAAGACTATCAGTGACCAAATGACCTTTTTTGTTCATGTAGGCCGAGTTGATGTGTTGGTGACCCTAACACTATAATGTAGAGGTTTCACTGTATTTTTCTTATTCATAATCACAGCGATATGCAAGGTGAAAGCCTATACAATAACTTCAACAGTCCACTGCGGCCTTACAATACTTTGGTCGTGAGGTAGAATATTCAAGTCATGAGTGAGAATAACTATAACAAATTCACACTCTCTCTTAGTCAATTCAAAAACTGCAAGTGATAACGGGAAAGTTTTAACATAGCGATACATGTTAATTTCTCCGCCTATGCTTTAGGATATATGCCGATATGATTGACTTGCCCGCATGGTGAAAATATTGCACTAATCTAAAATTTTACTAGAAAATATACAAGGGTTGGACAAAATAAGGGAAACAAATAAAATTTTGATATCGTAATTTTTGAACAGGTTAGTAACAGTTAAAACGCGATATATTTTTATGTTTTATAGTTTGTGGTTGCTGCTAATTGATATTTTATCTTTGCACGGATATTTTTAGTAAATTTTTGTGTCTATAACCTAACCTATAACCTATAAATGGTAAACCTCTCTGATTTTACAAGAGGCTAAATTGTTGGTGCCCGTATAGCAGTGTTAGTGTGACAGAAACTTCCCGAATGCTTGACATTTCTAGAGGTACTGTCTCAAAAGTAATGACCGCTTTCGTAAGTGAAGGAAAAACGTCCTCAGCAAAGCTCAGGCCTGGCCGAAAGTCGAAGTTCTCGGAGAGAGACCGTCGGTGTCTAAATCGAATTGTGAGAGACAATTAAAAGATTACGGCTGTTAAAATTACTGCAGACCCCTATTGGACACCTATACAGAACCCAGTTTCCTCAAAGAATGTCCGCCGAGAACTGCACAGATTCTCTGGAAGAGCTGTAATAAGAAAACCTCTGGTTTCAAATACAAACGCTTTGAAGCGTTTAGAGCGGCGTATAAACCTAGAGAATTGGTCCTTCGAACAGTGGAAAAATGTGATTTTCTCTAACAAATCATCGTTTACCTTATTTCCAACCTCTGGCCGAGTTTGCTTTTGGAGATTTTATTTAATTTAATCGAGTTATTTAATTCCGACTGCCTCCTCCCAACCGTAAAACATGGCGAGGGATCTGTGATGATCTAGGTTGCTATTTCTTGGAAATCTGGTGGACCATGATTTCTCTTCATGAAAGAATCAACAGCCGTGACTATTTAGGAATTTTGGAGGACCAAGTTCAAACAATGGTTCAGAACTGTTTCCTGGAGGGGAACGCCATCTTTCCAGATGATAATGCCGCAATCCATACAGCTGGTATTGTTAAAAAATTGCACGAGGAATAATCTAATGAATTTGAGCATCTCATTTAACACCACAATCACTAGACTAGACTCGGGCCATACTTTCAAAACTTGCTAAGTGAACGTAAGTACTTACGCTCTATTTTCTTGTCTATGATTGGTGGATTTTGCTTGAAAGGCCGTCAATGATTGGCTTATCAACTTCCGATCTCTTAACTTTTTTTGTACTCGTCAGAAGTCCTATATGGGATTTCGCGTTCCTAGGGGGATTGTTCCTGAGCGCCCCACCGCTGAGCTCGCGGTGTCTGACTGAAGGTCTCAGTTGTGGGGTTAAGTTATTATGTAGGCAGGATTCCTTACATTTCCCTTCTCTGTTGTCTCTCTCGTGCGGGCGGCCGACGTCCCGTGTAAGCGACCTCTTGTTTGAGTGTCTTCGTTTCTGTTGCGTTTCACCTGTCTCTCCTTGTCACTTCGTCTCTATGAGATGCTAACGCTGCTTCTTTCGAGCCAGCTTCAGCGGGCTGGACAATTGAGACTTTCCGCCCCTTGTGGGTGATGAATAATTGAGACCTCCCACCTCTATGGTGATGTTCATCTTGACTTTCGGTGCGAGATAGCTAAATAGCTGAAGCGCTAGTAAACATTTGGCCACTAAACTAACTAACTAACTTAACTTTTTTTGAAAGTATAGACCCTGAATATTATCCAGCATTTATGGTTGATTTCAGGGATGCAAGTCAGAAGTCGATTCCCGCCTCTGTCGTCTTTAACGAAAAGAGTTGGAGGGAGCTTCAACAGACGAATGTGTTTAAATTCCATTGGAAATAATTCACAATTGGGATGAATCAATACCTCGTAGAATTGAGGCTGTAATTGCCGCAAAAGATGGACCTACACAATATTAAAATATATTTTGTGGATTTCTCAGGTGTTTCCCTTATTTTGTGTGACCCGTGCATGAAAAGATGCTCACGATAGCATAGATAATATTAGCAAAGTGTCCTTATCAAGATTTCATATTAATAAGTTCGAATATTTAACGCACACTCGTTTTCTCCTTAATAGGTTTGGGTGCGTGGATACGTGGTGTTTCAATTCCTAGTTAAGGATTGCGGCACACGTAATTGTAAGGAGTTTCAGAAATACATTCGTTAATTAAGCCCGTCGTTTGCGTATTTATTGGTCGGTGGTCGTTCGTAGAAAAGGAGTTCACTTTAACAACGTTTCAAATTTCCTGACAGATTTCGTTTTACCGACTTCGTAAACCCTAACTTTTACGGCCGCTTGAAGCCCTCGAAATTTTATGAATGTAAGCTCATATTCTGCCGCAGGGCATTTGTAACGAGGCCAAATGCAGCAATTTATTTCCATATTATTGCAGGGTTCCGGGTTTAGGACAGAATGCTTCGGAAAATTCTGGAAAACGTATGTGCTATGATGCAGCATTTATTGCACATCTTTGGTTTACAGAGCCAATAAAATAATTATCCATATCAGAGCTGAGAGAGCACACGTGGGGTGAGGTTAATTCTGATTGAATTCGTTAAAGTTTAGGCATAAATTAACACGACGATCGATTGTCTTTATTTTTAAAGCAACTGAGGGTCTCGTAGAGGGCGAAAATTATTTTGGGCAGGCTTGCAAAATTCTTCTTTCTTTTTACAGAATCGGCCAAATTACGGTCGTACCACAACCTCACTAATCGGCTAAATGTGTCCGCATTTCAGTCAGGCAGGCAGCTGAAAAGCAAACCTCGATAGCAAAAGCGGCTATAGACAGCAGGTAAAAATAGGTACAAAAATGTGCGCTTTTGATGCAAATTTTTATCGGTCAGAAGTTATTTGATTGGTGGCTTGGTTTTCCAGGATAGAATATACATCAAAAACTCCACTGCCGCGGGTTGCGTTTGTAGGAAGAAAACCTACAAAGAATATGTGAAAATAAAAATCTTTTGGGTAATTAGAGTTTAGCAGGAGACTGCTCAGACGTCGTGAATCCGAGCTTCCCTTGAAAAGGAGTTGGCAGCGAGATAAAGCACTCCAGTTAAAGCCTGAAAAATTTTCTCCAAACATCAGAAAAATAAATGTTTCTAGTTTTCGATTGAGGTCATTACAAAATTTGAAGCTTTTTAATAATTTGGAATCAATTTACTTGTTCATCTAACGTTTTTTAGAGAGGCAACTGTTCAATGGAAAACTTCTGAAGCTAACGTATAATTTCTAAATTTTCATTGGGGGTCGTGTTTCGTGAATAGAGATTCCTATTATCTGGGGTGCTATTCTTGGAAATCTGGCGGACCATGATTACTTACAATGGCAAATGGTTGCTTTCGAATAATGTCCCTTTCTTTTCATGAAAAGGCATGCACGCGAAAAAAACTCGTATGGTTATGATTGTAAGTAACCAATAGTTGGCGATAATTCGTTCTCTTCGTTCCATACAACGAACGTCGACTTCTGATAGTCAAATAACTTTAGAACGCGCGTTATTACCTGCAATACGATAAATTTGCAGAATTTTATGAGTTCGTGCTGCCATAATCTAAGTGCTGCCGCAGGCTAACGCCAACTGAAGCGGCGTATGAACATAGGACAGCGGATATTTTTATCGAAGTAGCGTATGTTTTCTCGTTTTCTTTTTTTGGGTCGACATCCATTACAATTTTGTCACCTTCTGGGGCTTCACTATACAATTTTGTGGTTGAAATTTCTAATAACCTAAGAAATTGAGTTCACTGCGTATTAGTTCGAAATACCATACGTATTTCTAAGCAATCAATACTTTTTTTCATTTTCTGCAAGAAATAACAACAAAAGCAGTCAATTTCAGAGTGTGGTACGTTTTCTCCATGCCTGCTGGCCTCCTTTGCCCGTAAGCATTTGTAAGTTGTTGACATTGCAGCCCAGCAATATATTTTAATTAAATGCTCGGCTAAACATATTACGTCTCGCCTAATATGGCGGCAATTTGCAGACCGTCCCGAGCGCTGCTCATCAGCGGCCGCTGCGGCCACCGTGCCGAGTGATGTCGGAGGCTCGCTTCAGATTACATGCAAATGTGATTAGAAAATTGTTTAGAGTAATTAAATGGTTTATTTATACGTTACAACAGTATTCACGCGGACTAAAAGACTAAAATGCTAATCTTTTATGGTTGACATGTTGATGCAAACGTCCCGGATAATTTTATCTTGCGCAAAATAACGCAGAACTGTGATAAGATGTTGAGTTGTTGAACAGTGCATGCAAGTCTCTGTTGCAGTCTCTTTATTAGGAGAATGAATTCACATGAAATTTACTTGTTTGACAAAATTTGACCCTGGTATAGGAATGAGACTGCGTTAAATTCAAGTAATTCTACTCACATTGAGTCGACGATAATTTTTTAGTTTAACTGAGTTTGAAATTATAAGAAAATTGTTCAAAATGAGAGTACTTTTCGGAAAGTTTTTCTTTTTCAAACGAGGAGCTGAAGAGCGAACAACAAAAGATAATTCAGCGAAATAAATACTTTACGTGACCAACTGATTGTTATGCTATACTTCATAGAACACGACATTGTTCAGATGCGGTTGGATTACTGTGGTGGTCTCTCGTTGTTGCCCGTCGAGGTTCAATATCTGTTTCGCTGCTACGAAAAACTTAACTTTGAGACCCCGCCGCAGCCCTCAAAAGTGCGAGGGCAACACGAGAAGCTCGAGCATTGAAGAAGGCACCGCCAGTTGAATCATATTTCTTAGCCACGCTTGTTCGGCTTCATTCAAAGCTCCTCTGATCAATATTGTGCACATTACCGGAAAAATTTAGCTCCACCTAGCCATTTATAGATTTGTCCATTGTCCGTCTTGTGAAAAACGCATGATAAAAATTGTGTGCTATAAAATATTCGTAATTATAATATATTATTTAATTTCCTGTTTGAATCGAGACTGTACGGAAAACTTTTTTGTTAACCCTAACCAACGCGTAATTGGAATATAACAAGAACAAAAGATCGCGTGCCAGTGGGTTTAAAATTTCAAAAGTTTTGCGTGGATTCATTGAATAGGAAGAAACCGCAGCATAAGCGCCAACAAGCCACGGCAATATCAGCCAGTCGGTGTTGATAGTGCGCGAGGCTCCAACGAGCCACGGCAATATCAGCCAGTCGGTGTTGATAGTGCGCATGGCTCCAACGAGCCACGGCAATATCAGCCAGTTGGTGTTGATAGTGTGATCAATATCAGCCTTGACGCGCGACTGCTGCCTGCAGTTATGTTTGGTGAAATTAGCAGGCACGCGTCGCAACCGAGCTTCGAATTAATATATGTAAATATTTGATGCCCTTAGCATTGACAAGCATCAAATTCCCATGCAAGGTCACCAGACATGCAAAATGTCTATCCAGCAGTTGTGTTCTGGAAAGAATTCAGGGAAAATAGTAGTTATGATTATCAGACGCCGTACATGACATTGATAATGATGTGTGGACATTACTTGATTTAATTGTTCTCGTCGCGCTGCCAACTGTTGGGCAGTAAATTCGCATCATTTGGCAGTTCAACCTAACCGAGTTGCCTGCTATTATTAAAATATTTCTTTATCTAGAACTAAAAAAAGGGGCTGCTATCATAAAACTTTACATATTATCTTAAAGGGGGCAAATATTAATGATAGTTTTCGTAAAAGTTTCAAGTTACAAACATGGAAATGCAGCGATAATCATTATTGAAGCGTTATGGTGTTCATAATTGAGCATGAAACATAACATAAATAAACTCGCTTAAAATAAAGAAAAGATTTTTCAGTACAAGCCTAATAAACTTACAGCTTTAATCCTGAAGTCTTAAGAGAGATTATGTGAATCCTCTAACATTTCTTTACGCTGAAAACTCGGTGACTTTGTTTCTGTTCATAAAAACATACTATAGGAAGCAATATTTTTATCTTTAAATAAACCAGAAATATTAGAGTTTACGGTCCAGGATTCTGAACAATGTTAACTTTGAACAGCCATCAAAGTTTTATCGTTTATAGCCTGTGATAACCATGATAAAGTTGAATTGTTTCGACCTCAGAAATACTTCTTAACAGAAGCGGAAAAATCCATTGCTAGAATTTTGTCTCTATATTAGCCATGCAGCGCCGTTTTAGGGATAGATTGCCGGTTATAGTTTCACGGCTCCATCCTGCTAAAGCGCGACCAGCCCGGCTAAACCCGGCGCCGGTCTCGGCTCAAAATTTTAACTGGGTAAAGTAACGATTTTTCAGCACAAATTTATAAACTTACAGCTTTTATCCTGAAGTCTTAATAGAGATTATGTGAATCCTCGAACATTTCTTCTCGCTGAAAACTCCGCTATTTTGTTTCTGTTTATAAAAACATGCTATAGGAAGCAATATTATTATCTTTGAATACACTAGAAATATTAGAGTTTAAAGTCCAGGATTCTGAACAAAATTAACTTTGAACAGCCATCAAAGTTTTATCGTTTATAGCCTGTGATAACCATGATAAAGTTTAATTGTTTCGACCTCAGAAATACTTCTTAACAGAAGCACCATTTCTAACGACTGCCGCAATGTAGGAAGAACAGCTCGCATTATATTCTCTAATGGTTTTCTTGCGCAGCAAGTTTTCTTGTGTGTGGGATAAACACAATTAGAACTTTTGCGTTGCCATTGAATTGTGCAGGAAGTTGCGTCGAGGCAATGAAACAATTGCCTTAGCTAACTCCGGCTGCTGTATAGCTCATGCGATGATAGGTCAAAGAGGTGACAGCCATCTTTGTACAAGCATTATTTTTCAATAAAACTTTCAATAACAGATGATCAACATAAAGATAATAAATAATGGTCGTTGAAAAGTGACTTCTGTAGCCATTCAAGTCAAAAACAAAAACAGAAACTTAGTATGAAAATGTGTAAATAAATTTTGAATTATAAATGAAAATTGGTCATATGTTTTCAATGTGGATTGAATATCTGACTGCAGAAATAAGTTCACATTGTAAATTCACTTTGCACGATTCAGCTAAAATTCTTGCAAAAATTAAAGAATTTAATTTGACATTATTTGGAAATTTTTCGGGTAGGTGGACAATAATAATTTATCATGAAAAATTCACGAGAAACATGCATATTGGGAGGCAATGACGTCTCTGAGGTCACCATGGTTCCGCTTTTCATATATCCCACCAGAGAGGCTCAACCTTATGTCAGAGAGTTGCAATAATCGCATATTATTAACTACATTCCAGACTGTACCGGTATTTAATAACAAACCGCGCAGGCAGCGTAAGCACAGCCACAAAGTTCAGATCTCACAGGCAAATTCTGCAGGTTGCACGAGGACTGCGCAACGCTGAGTTGCTAGCGCAATATTGCAGGCCGAGCGCTGCATTTTGTGAAGCGCCTGCGGCCTGAGATCGTTCTCGCAGAAAGGCCCTTTGAACGCGTCTCCGGATAAAAGCCTTCCTCAGAGAGCACATAGGCTCAATAAATGGCATATAATAGGCTGCGTTTTTGCTCATTTTGAGGCATTTTGCCACCACAGCACCACAAATTGTTCTCCATTTCGAATGCTCAACAGTGCTAGATTTGTATATCGCGTTGCCTCTACAACATTCTTTTAGACAAGGAAATTTTTCAATGCATGTTCATAATTTAAATTTTCACACTGTTGCGGGACAACTACCCTGCATACCATAAAGTTACTGGGTCTCTGCCTGCAGGCCCTAGCGCACGCGGATTAATCAAATTTGATCAGCGAAGTTACATAGGCCACAACGTATATTTGAATTCCATGGAGAAACCACAGCCACGACATAAGACATTAAACTAAATGCAAGTAGGCTCACGAGTGCAGACAATATACAGACATCTTATACAGATATGTACAAACATTACAAAGTGTAGTGGCTCAGGCAAAAGTCGGCTGCTTCCTAGCAATCTCCTGTTTCCCTAGAAAACTACCTACGCATACATTTTTCTCTTCAGTCTTTGTTAGAGAGGTAGGGCGGCTGAGGAAAACCAATAGCGCGGCCAAGGCTGGCCCGCTACAACACTTCCAATTTAATTACACAAAGCCATTTATATATTGGGGACATGTATAACTTTTACCGTTGTAACTAATATATTTTACAACCATTTAGCCAGGCATTTCCGGGTATGGATAATGCTAGAAATTAGAGAATCTAATTTCTCTGACTAACGTCATCCTGAACCCCTTATTCCGAATCCAGCAAACAATTTCGAAGCGAAAGAAAGTTTTGAATCCCTTCAATACCATCACATTTAGCATGGAACTCTCAGTTTTCATGTTCTGAAATTGATAGGAAATGTTAAATCGTCATTTTTTAATAAAGAGTTGATTCACAACATTTAAAATCACATTTAATTTTTTCTATCCACTCTCACTTCACTGTTGTAATGTCTCAGAATTCCTCCCAAAAATGAAATTTCCGAGTAAAATCCAGACAATATATGCATCCTGGATTCAAGCTCGAGCAGCCCCCAAAAATTTAAGGTAACAGGATTAAATCACACAAACCTTCAAGTATTTTAGAAGATTTTTAAGCTTTCTTCGATGCACTCGATTTTTAATTCAAAATAGAATCTTTGTCTTGAAGATAATTTGTCAAGACTCCTATGATTCACAGCACTATCCTTGATGTAGTAAAGAATCTGAAAACTTGCTATCACCATCCTTAATATAGTAAAGAATCTTGAAAACTTAACTATTCTTCCTAATTTTAGTTTCCCTTTTTATATATAATGATTTGTCTAATGAGAAGTAGACACATCATCGAGGGCCAAAGCTTTTAAGCGCTAATTGAAATTAGATATATAATCGCGGGTCAAACCTATAAGGAGGTAATTGGAAGAAGTCGTATCATAGCAAGCCAAACCTACAATATGTAGGCCATATTTAGAGGTTGATATATCTTCGAGTCTTAATTATATTTAAACTCATTTTGATATATTTATATCAAAAGTCGTAGGGGCTAATTTGAAGTTCGTCCAAATTACAAAATAGGTTAAGACGACGAGCTGTAGCGCGAGAAACAAACTGTCATTATGGTAATGAACAGATGTAAATTAATTTCGACATAGGAACCATTAGAAAATGACAATGGCTTAAAATCAAAAATTTATCTTCTAATAGAATTTTGTGCATATTTAGTGCATCATATTTAAAATGAAATATTGATGCTGGAAGAAGAGGTTTAAAATGGCGACATCGACACAGCCACAGTATAAACGCATGCTCCCAAGAAACTCGCTTTCAAATTTCCCGTAAATTTCTAGAAGAATTTTATCAAAGTAGAATTATATGGAATAAACACTCATGTCTAGGACCTAACTTCATATTACACATGCTTCAATTTATATATTTGGTGAACTAGTATCAAGAGAAATGTATAATTGAATGAACATTTTGTTCCCCTCTTTCTCAGAACTATCACTGAATTGCCGTTACACATGGAATGTTCCCAAATAAATCTCTTTGCATAGTTGCTGGCAAAGCTTCTTCGGTGATTGCCTTAGATTAATTGCCGCCCGCTGCCTCGTGAAAAATTCCTCTTCAACCGAGGAGAATTAAACAAAACTTGTGCTTTGTGCGACATTTGTAGCTTCGGCTACGCGTGGATCAAAGTTTAGCCTGACTATCGAGGACAATCCTATTATGTTGTTGGGATGCCTCTCTAGTGTTTTATGCATAATTCATCGGGTGATCACTTTTTTGAACAAAGCTTTTTGATACGTTGAGACACATATATAGCATTGTAAATTGCAAAGCAAAAGTTTTATACATAGGGCTTATAAATGAGCGAATGTAACTTTTAGGTCTTACAAAACGATAATTTTCAGCCTTCATATACGAGCATTTTTAGGCTTTACGGCTAATGAATTATCAAGTTTAACATATATTAGCAAGTTTATCCCATAAAGATTATGAATATGCATGCTTAACCCCAATGGCCTATAAACGTGCGAGTTTAACCCAAAAGGTTTATATATGAACAATTTTAGCCTTTAAGGTT
>NW_025941318.1:0-1100 GCF_000764305.2 Hyalella azteca | reverse complement strand
TATATGCAATTCGTATTTACTATAATTAACTACTGAACACTACGGTCATCTGAAGTTTCACCAAAGTCAATTTTATCCCAGACTGAACTATTATCACTGCCGCTATCACAGTCCTCGTGTAGCAGAGTTACGTGTCATGACTACACTGACGAAATGATAGAATTATTCATTGGTACATGACCAACAGATAATTTGTCTTGTATTTAACAACGACTCATTCTGTAGTCGTTATAAAAAGGTCAGCGAGTTATCAGTACTAAGCAATCTCCTACATATCTTCGAGCCCACAGAAGGCAGTGAGATTTGAGTACGGTGTTTGAATAAAAAATAATTCCTTTTGATAGAATGGAAGTTAATTTTCCGAATCGAATATACATTAAACCACCTACTGAAGCGTACTAATTATATTTACTAATTATATTCTCAATTATATTTAATAATGGCGCTATCTGCCATCATTAAATTACGTCACGAGGCGCCGTATCCAAGAAGCCGCTGATATTCTTATCTTCCCGTCATGAAGAAGCACAAACCGAAATAGGATATTTGCTTCGTTGATGATTTTTATTTCAGCACTGGACTGATATCGTTTTATCTCTCTAGTATTTCGATCGTTCAATTATCGGTAACAGGAATAATCATCGACTACATATAGATTATTATCATATGTAGTGATTAATATCATATCATATTTATATTATATCATATTCCCACGCTTTAACGCCGGGACAGAAATATATTTAACTTTCATGTGTATTTTAGGAAATTCAACCCAGGAAATTTAACATGAGAGGTACTCGATTATTTTACACCCAAGTTTCCTCTTTTCATAAAAATTCAAACCCTCATCGCATGTCATCATTTATTTTTATTGCTCACTTGGACATGCGGGTGTTATTCATGTTGCTGAATAATAATATGGAAGAAGTCTATCATGACTTTTTTGTACTGAAGAAAACTTATTTTATACATGCATTGTTGTACTAAAAAATTTTCTTCATTGGGTGGGCTGGAAGGAGACATCAAGCAACCAATATCTATTTTAAATAATAACTAGATATTTTTTTAATTTCAGAGTAAGTTAGCGTTAAATTCATTGA
>NW_025941317.1:0-407 GCF_000764305.2 Hyalella azteca | reverse complement strand
TGGGGAGGAAGGGGAGGTTAAGATGTCGGTGGGGAGGAAGGGGAGGTTAAGATGTTGGTGGGGAGGAAGGGGAGGTTAAGATGTCGGTGGGGAGGGAGGGGAGGTTAAGATGTCGGTGGGGAGGAAGGGGAGGTTAAGATGTCGGTGGGGAGGGAGGGGAGGTTGAGATGTCGGTGGGGAGGGAGGGGAGGTTAAGATCTCAGTGGGGAGGTAAAAGAAATCCGATTTACTTTATTCTATTAACCAAATTATTCAAAAAATTATCTATTTACGGTAAAATTAAAGTGCATGTCTGCCCCGCTACAGAACGCACTGCTGTCGTCGCTGCCGTACCTCGGCATGCTCGTCTCCAGCATCGTCATCAGCAACGTCTTCGACACCCTACGTCAGCGCGGGGTCATGGGCAC
>NW_025941316.1:0-361 GCF_000764305.2 Hyalella azteca | reverse complement strand
TTGAGGGACAAAAGATGAATTACATCAATCCAGCATCAAACTGAGTGAGATCATTCTCAGTTCATTTTACACTGTGCTCTGCCCCTCCCTTTGAACCGAGTGTGGTTTACACTGTGTGATTTCACAGATTTGTAAATAAATAATACCAGTATATCTGTTCTGTACAATTAGACGAGGCGACAAAAAAAATGCTCAGTTGGTTCTCCAACATTTGACAAACTTGGGATCTCTGGAATGAAACTTCAACCACCATATGTAACAAGGTCCTCTCTCTCCAAAAATGTCTCTTGGACCTGTGGTCAGTGCACCAGGCATACATTAAGATTTATACCATGATCATAGGAAAACCTCAATTGGCCAA
>NW_025941315.1:3796-8031 GCF_000764305.2 Hyalella azteca | reverse complement strand
AACAATTACTTTTTCAGAGCACACAACATTATTCTATTGATTGATAAAAATATTTCGTGCCTCATGGCATTTAGTAAGAACTTATAATTTTAGAGTTTTGCATACAATCATACATGCTGGGTCCCAAACTGTTTTTATATATGTTCCTTTTTTGAAAATATATTAATTCTTGTTTTAGTAATTCAGCGTCCCAATATATTATATATTCCGACCTGTACTATCGTCCGATATGCGCGACTGAAAGCTTTCAGTTCACAGGGAAAGTACGATGTCCTACGCGTCTGCTTCGCCTCAGTGGCTACAAAATTTAAGATTGGAAATTTCCTACTTGAATTCGAAAACAAATATCATGAGCGTATTACTTTTCCTGAAATTTGAAACTGTAATAAGTACATTATGCTTTAAATTCACGAATAATCAGTTTTCTATGAATTAAAAAATCAAGTTATTTGCAGAACTTGAATTCCATCATGAAATATGATGATTATAGATAAAAAAGAAGTATTTTACATATTTGAAATCACTTGCCACATTAAACAAATTTTATGGGTAACTTTGGTAGTTTTTGAGACGATTTCCTAGTTCAACTTGCGACAGACTTGAAGGTTCGTCTTGTAGTATATATTGGAAATTATTTCATCTATTCTCATGGGTGAGAATAGATGAAATAATTTCCAATATATACTACAAGACGAACCTTCAAGTATAGAGATCTGAAGTTTCATAATGACGACACTCATTCTCCTGAATGAGTCAGCAGTCAATAACGTTGATAGTTTCATTACACGAGACCGAGAGAAGTTGAATGACAGTCGTTGTTCCTAAAGTTCCTGTCTGAAAAATACGCGTTTTTATCTCGATTTGCAATGATTTAAATTTAAATTGACTCTAAGTGAACTAAAAATAGCTCTAATTGCCAAACAACTTATATTAAATTGAAGAAACCAAGATTTATTACCGTTCTATAAAATAATATTGAATCAGCTAAACCATTTTCTGTGGGAATTATTGATAAAAAACTACTAGTGCATAAACTCATCAAGATATCAACAAGCTTCTTTTCTTGTGGAATGAAGTTTCTCGGCAACACAAATAATTCATCGCAATAACTTGTCCTGCAAAGCCAGAGAAAACTTGAACAATTGAATAATAATTTCCCTCTTATAGAGATAAAACTGAAGCAGCCCAAACTCTGGAACCGTTGCTCGTTCTTTGAGCCGACCGTTGTCGGTGCTTTCTCTGCCGTTCTATTTTACACATTAAATTTCTTCAGTTAGCCATAACATATTTTTCATTATTAAAAGTGTTTCATCGAGAATAAATTATTTTTATTTGATTTATTTCCTAGTATGTACTTGTATTTTAAATAATTCTTCAGATTATAGGTAAAAAACAAGTACACACAGTACAATCTGACAGTTTAATGAGAATAGCCGTAATCTTCGAACTATTGTTAGATTGTTTGGGGTGGTCATAGTTTTGACTTTCGAAATTGCTCTTTTCCCGCTTACTTTATTTATCCTAATTTTGGAGCCCAATGGGCGTAGATGGAAGAGTGTGCTTCGCTCTTAGAGGAAGGAATGTAAGCTGAGCGCTTATAGAAATATCAGGACTAATCATGATAACTTCATCAATTTTGCATTCATAATCCCGTATTCCAATCAAGTTAAATAATTTATTAGTTTAGAAATTCAAATTTAAATGATTCTAAACATCATAAAATTTCCACAGCTTATTGCAGCCTGGTACCAAATAGCAGTTGAAATGCCTACCTAACCCATTCAGTTACAATTTCTGGCGAGAAACTTTTCATCTCTTATCCCTATCTACTGAAGTCTTGCTTACTATCTCTCCTAGCCACCTTCTGTTGACATTTATAAAGCTTAAGTAGCCATGCATTGCTGCATTGAGGGCATCACACCGCACTTTGCCTCAATGCCTCCCACTCCTCCAGCTGCCAGCCTGACAAACAGGAAAATTAGGCAGAAGCCACCAGTGACCAGAACGCCATCGATGGAGGAGAATTCCACCCGTCCCTTTAGCCTACCTCTAATTGCCAGAGTACAAATGTATAAAATTTTTCTAACAATTTTTGAATTCTGCCAAATATTCCAGATTGACCAACCTAGATCCTATCATCCTGGACCCAGCCTCCCAGGATGTGCCAACAAAAGCTTGCCAGCCATGACAGGCTAATGCTAACCCACACTCCTTCAACTCAGCCCAAGACTGGAAAATTTGTGCTTTTCAATAAAAATTGTGTGACTCCAAAGTGCCATATATTTTTATAACCTTAAAATCTTGTGGCTAGAGTGAATGTAAGTAGACGGCAAATTCATTGTACAACAATCTTGCAGCTCCTAAAGTGGCAATAAAATTCAATTGAATGCCTGGAAAGTAGATTTATTACATTTTTCTATGCCTGACTCAAGCCTGGTATCCTTAGAACTTATGGCCAGGTTGGCTTGGTTACTCCTTCTATTGCCAATATTGTCTCCCTTCTGCTGGATTTAAATGCAGCTATTCTAACCTTAGATTCATTTTTTTGACTGAAAAAACAGATTGAAAGATTTTGCTTGTTCAATTAATTAACCTACAAATTCAGTGCTAGTGGAGGTTGGTTGGTTTGGGGTGCTAATCTGTTCCTTGACTGCCTCCCATTATGCCCAGGATGTACTTAGACTAGGACATAAAAATAATTTTGTCAATTTTTATAATTGAAAAGCCCAAAGTAAGCCATAAGAATTTTCTGTAAATTGTCTTAATTACTGTCGTGCACTCATTCCTTGTTTTTGTATAGGCAGATGAATGCACACTATGCATCAAAGCAGGTCAAGACAATTAAAGCAGTGAGGCAGTACTACCAGACTGGAGAGCAACAATTGCAACGTACTTCTTGACATCTATGTTGTCTACAATGGAACGTGGATGACACAAAGTCACAAGTTTCACATTGGAATTGCCAATGTGAACCACATTGGAATTGCCAATCACCATCACCTCCCTGAGTGATGGTGATTCATAAGCATTCAAGGCTGTTACTGACTTGAATGATGGATAAAGCCAGTATGATGTTTCTGTTGTGAAGGAGAATTTCATCAATTGTGTCTTCAAGGGGTTGGTGTCACAGCTGAGAGTTCTGAAGACAAAAATGGAGGTTGTCACTAAGATGAAGGTTGCCACCATCGAGCATGGATCGTCTGGGTGACATGCTCCAATGCTCCAAGCTTGCCACCATGAAGCATGTCCTCTAGGTGACATGCTCCATGGTTGCCTCCATGAAGCGTGTCCTCTAGGTGACATGCTCCAATGTTATCACCATGGAGCATGTCCTATTTGTTGCTCAAGTTGCTGTCTTAGACCACAACTCTGGGCACTTGGAAGGCCGCCTCCTTCAAGCTCTTGGGGTGCCTTCAACTGCACTGAAGGCCAGCAAGAATAATCATAGTGACAAACCAGAGATTTTTTAGCATCAGTTCATTTTTAATTTCCGCAAGATTTAAACCAATTTCTTATGTATGATAATGCTGGTTTTCATGATACTTTGCTGGTCTACTCATAGGATTCAAAAATGAACTTGAGGGAGAGTCTAAAAAACTCTGCTTCGCCACTGAAGGCCACCAAGATGGCTGCCTTCTCTCCTCCTAGGAAGGTGAAGCGCTCCAGTAATCTGGGTACCTCCTATGGTGCAGAGAATTTTTGGATTTAATGTTTGTATATTATTTTTCATGCTGAACTGGGAATGTTTTTCATGCTAAGATATGTTATAAATTATGGCTTGATTCTTCTCTCAAATTATGACCTGGTTCATCCATTCCCATACTCTTCATTTATCTCTTTAACTTTGCAAGATGGATCTCTTCACTAAACATATTTATTACATCTTTTCCGTTAACATAAAAAAATATTTGGAATAAAACAAATCTCGGGAAGGAGGACAGTCTGGATCAGCCTGCAGCCTCCACCTGGCCCCTGCAGCTGCTGCATGTCAAGCCTACACATTAGTATGTCAAACGGGGTAATAAGGGACGGGCGGGGTAATAAGGGACATGTCTCTTATACACATCTAGATGTGTATAAGAGACAGTGTCTAGACGTATGCTTAGCGTATGTCTAAACGTATGCTTAGCGTATGTCTAGACGTATGCTTAGCGTATGTCTAGACGTATGCTTAGCGTATGTCTAAACGTATGCTTAGCGTATGTCTAAACGTATGCTTAGCGTATGTCTAAACG
>NW_025941315.1:0-1993 GCF_000764305.2 Hyalella azteca | reverse complement strand
GAGAAATGTGCAGTTGCTGACGCTGACAAGCCACCAAGAGGCCAGGGATGTCGGCGCAGTGTTAGCCAATATCTGTGACTGGCTCCGTGCCCAAATATATTGGAAAAAAGCCAATATAATATATGCCAATATACTGGAAAAGTGCAACTCTCAGTAGCAGCTATATGGACAGTAAGTATCAATCAGGTGTAATTTCGAAGATTTAACAAATAAAAATAAACAAATTATACATATATATCTCGGATTTCTGAAAATTTCACAAGCGCGCACCATAATTCTAATGATTGGTAATGAAATATAATTTTCTCTCTGTTTTATGATGAAAATGTAACCCTAACAGATTACCTTCTGTAACGGGACACAAAATAACGTGGGCGCCACACTCTCACCAGGCACAGCGTTCATTGCTGCAGTTGTGACTCAGCAAAATTAACGAGTTATGGCGCTCTAATTTGCTAACATTTTCACGTAGCATTGATACGCCATATTGCCCAGCCTAATTGAGTCAAGTTGACTCACACATTGACAAAGAGCGTAAAATAATTTATTCAAGTCTTGCCAGGTATTGCTACAGTTATAGTTATTCCTCTCAATCTCGTTTTCTAATCCCATTTTCACATGCCTCACAGAAAATTTTGAGGCATAAACTATTCAAGATCACGCATGCGAAATTCTAAATCAAATAACTTTTACTTCCTTAAAATTTGAATAGGGAACGTGAACAATAAATTAGACATTAACTTGAAATTAGACATTTACATAAACTATTTACTGACATTTAAAATAAAATATCGTAAACTAAGCTATAAATATTTATTGACCTGAATGTTGCTTGCGTATGAAATTATCCGTGCACATTTTAAAGGCTCATGGAAACTGCGTGAGAAATTTTACAATAAATTGCCAGGTTGCAATAACCCATGAATGTAGTAGGGGAAACGTTCAGCGTATGTCTAGACGTATGCTTAGCTTATGTCTAAACGTGTGGTTATAGTTTGTCATAATATCTGTTACAACTCATTTATTTATTACGTCGTTCACATAACACAAATCACTCCATTGGCTGGCTTCGACTATGCTCTACTCTATGAGTTCACCATACCAGTTAAGGTTCCAAATAATCAAAATTTTTCACTTTAATTAATTTCAACAAACAAGATCATATATGGTGCCCACACTATGATTGTGATTCAAGAGTTGTGAATTTGTTCATAAATGCTAGATAAGATCTTTATCGACAACAAACTCAAAATTGAAACAACATTTTGTTGATAATTTCATTTTTCCTCCGAAGTTTATAGATATAACTGGAACAAATGAATCAAATGATGTTGAATTCTCATTAAGTCCTCAATAAATTTTTTATAAGGTAACTTAAGTAAATTTGGATAAAGTGAGGGTCGATTCGATCGCAATCAACTTGCTGAGAATGACAGTAATTTTGTTTATATCTTCTACATATGTTCAATAATGCAGACTACAACACACCTAATACAGAATAAAGTTTGGTGATGGAAATAATACTGTTTCTTATATATATATTTTTTTAATTTATAGCTCAGTATAATATATAGGTTAATAGGCATAGTTATAGTATATTTATTATATATGTATTATCGTATAGGCTGGTCGAGCTTTTAGCTCTCAGGAATGAACATTTTTCAATGAATTCTTTACATTCTGTCTGATCACCATCAACTCGTCTTGCCAAATATCAATATCGAGTTCTATAAACGTGAATTATTTTCTGATAATCGGAAAGTCTCAGTCTCTCTAAGTTGTTCGTTTTCTGCGCATAATTCCGATAGAATAGAAAACGGTACGAGCCTAAACTCATCAAGATCTGTCAAACGAAATTATCATGGAAGCATGCCATACATCATAAATTAAAAATAAATAATTCTTCGCCCAAATTTTAGCCCACTGGCAGTGACGGTTGCGACTCTGATATAAATCTCAATTTTCATCGTACAATTATTATCTAAATATAATT
>NW_025941314.1:0-412 GCF_000764305.2 Hyalella azteca | reverse complement strand
GCAGATTTAGCAAATAATAATATATTAACAACGTTTCGAATGTTTCTATCATTCATTATTAAGTTAAAAGGCGTATTGAGTGATGGAATTAGCGTCGACATAAGTACAAAATCAAGTAAATAGGATACTACTCAAAATATTTGAGTAGTATCCTATTTACTTGAACTCGTCCCATTATTTGAAAAATTTGAAATTTTGCAGTGAATAAATTATCTATAAGTCATACGAAATTTCATCTAGGACTTTATATAATCAAAATATGAACTCGTTTATCACCAAAATACTTCAAAAAGTTTTTCAGAATAATGTATCTGGGCCTATACTTTCAAAACTCGCTAAGTGAACGTAAGTACTTACGCTCTATTTTCTTGTCTGTGATTGGTGGATTTTGCTTGAAAGGCCGTCAATGATT
>NW_025941313.1:0-700 GCF_000764305.2 Hyalella azteca | reverse complement strand
CGTTGCTTAATACGACGTATCACCATGATTGGTGAACAGGCCTCTAATAAGGCCTTCAACACCTCAACCCGTCAAAGTCAAAGTCAAAGTCAAAGTAGCCTTCAGCACTTCAAGCCGTCCGTATGGGAACGCAGCCGTGCATCACCAATTTTGTGGGGTGCGCAGCCGTAGACAGTAATAGACTACCAAATTAACGCTCAAATCAGCCCTGGAGCCAACATCAATCTTCTAAATGCTATAGATATTGTCATCCTGGCACCTAAGCAGCTGTAGTCAATTGACCTATCGCACCACACAAACTTTAAACCAACACTGCTTCAGCACAGTGAGCACACAAGCTGCTCCTCCACATAGTTAAGGGGATCGGCTACCCCTACGGAAAACTTCTAGTTATTATCAGATTGTCATGAAACTTCACATACATACGTAAAATGTAAAAAGAAAAACATTTTGCTCCTATGAATTTTTCGAAAAATTGATAGAAAACATGAAATTCACAGAAAACTGCTAAAAAGGGTGTACTTTAGAAAATCTATCTCCTCCCACAAATATCATCTTACAACATCGAGACACGTATCAATCGATTCATAAAGACCATATCTATTGACTCTAACATCACTTTTTTCATTTTCCATCTAGTTTTTTTTATTGCGTTTTTTTCCATTTTTCCCATTTTTTCTCATTTTTCACCCCTCCCCCC
>NW_025941312.1:13174-24673 GCF_000764305.2 Hyalella azteca | reverse complement strand
CTTTAAACCTAACCAATAACCTAGACAAAGAACTTCAAAAAGGCCAAATGGCCACAAACCACCAGCACCTCTCCTGCAGATGTACATAGGAATGTTAGTGCATCACCTGTAAGGGGGAGTTGCTGGAGGTTGTCTCACTGTCCTTAAGATAAGTCTTTGGACCAATAAATTATTCTTTTTTGCCCCCATACCCGGACTGTAGTAGTGGTAAAGTATATGTTGTAGGGTCCGTGGTATGCTCATAAATATCTAGTCACTTCCCCCTGAGAACAAATTGAATGCGCCAGCCCAGGCTGGACCATTTTGGCCCTATGAATCCTTGTGTCCAAATGACAAGATTAGTGCTAGGTAAGGGTTACTAACCGGTAGACTAATCAGATGCACTATTTAATGCTCATAAGACACAATTATTTTGCCTAATAGCCTTATTTATTACAGATTGGCTTGCCAGACGAGGGAGCCTTTTGAGCCGTGAGGTGTATGGAGGACGACTCCACTTCCTCAAGAAGCAGACAAAACAACAAACACTATCATTCGGAACACTATCATATTGTAACACTATCATGTAACATGTAACACTATCATGTAACATATCGTAACACTATCCCTACAAGGCTACAACTAGGGTAGCCAATATTCTTACAAAGAGAGTCACTTGTCCTAAACCTCTTTTGTCAGCAATTGGCGGCTGCTCTACCTGCCACTGCCAGTAGCCAGTAGAACTTGTTAAAGCATAGGTACTAATTTGTGAATAATGGTATTATTAGGTTTAATAGTTTTATTTTGTTCTTATTTTATTGTAGATTTCTCTTTCTTTGTAATACTTATTTTGTCCATTGCATTTTGTTTATTGTAGAAGAAAATCTGGGGAGAAATATTAATACCTATCTGATTGGTGACTTTTGGTGTTGGCGAGGGGTTGCCTGCCGAAGACCACCACTGCCCTGGATCAGGATGTAATGGACTATCATGATTCCTGCCGTCCGTATCTAGGCCGTGGCTGTGGGTCAAACCAGCCCTCGGTCGAACGGCCACTCGTCAAAGACGATAAATTTTGGAACAGAATTTTGCTATCTGAAACCTAACCTTAGATACGGTGAACGTAAAATTACGTAATTTAACGATGCCCGGAAGTCATATTCAATCCGCGGCCTGGTGGTGCCCGGCAGGTTCTATGCCAGGCTGGAGGTGGACAAGGCCGAGTGGTTCACGGCTGATTGGTGGATGTCCAGAGAGATCCAAGGCGTTCGATTCAGGGCTTGTTGGTGCACAAAATTGGTGGTGCACGGCTGCGCTCCCTTGGCAAGTGGTTGTGACATCACACTCGTTTGGTCGTGAGATGGCTTTGTGCTGTGCGCTGTCAGCGCTGATTGGTTCACCGTTCAGGGAGTGCCAGTAGCCTACTACGTGGCGTGGGCTGGCTGTAATGTGATGCAAGTTGGTGGCAATGCTGTTGGGGAGTGGGGACAGGGACAGCAGTGTAGACTGTGTAGCATGGACCATGATAGGGTGAACATCTTCTAAGCGTGTGATATTAACAACAGCCTGAAGGGTAGATAAATTCTATGCCAACACTGATATTGATAGACAACTCTCATATACAGGGTGGGGCAGAACTGATTGAGCAGTTTTGAGGCAAAATAAAAGAGTAATGGAGGTACATAAAGAAAAAAAGTTTATTTTCCTTGGGGTTAGCATAACCTACCATTTAGAACACTTATATTTTGAAAACAATATCAGGAAGATGGTGGCTGTTAGCTGTAACACACTGTTGGAGTCGTTCTCAGAGGAGGGAGTAACCATGACAGTGAATTTCGAACACTATGCTGTAATGTTGCAAATTTTTTTGCAGCCCAGGATGGAAAACGTTGAAAATGAAGCATTGGGAGACATGTGGTTCCAGCAGGATGGGCTACAGCTCACACAGCCCAAATGTGTCACTCAATGTTTTGAGACACATGTTTCCCAGATGTCTGGTGTCTCTGAGGGGTGATTTACAGTGGCTTGCAAGGTCACCTGATTTGAGCATTTGCAATTTCTTTCTTTGGGGACATCTAAAAGAAAGGGTGTTCAGAAGTCGCCCCCACACCCTACCACAGCTATGGGAACGGATTATTGCAGAGGTTATGGCCATAACTTGCCATATGTGTGAACGTGCTGTAGGAAACTTCTGAGAATGTCTCCAACAATGTGTTGCAGCCAACGGCCACCATCTTCCTGATATTTTTTCAAAACATAAGAATTTGAAATAGTGTGTTATGCTAAGCTTGAGAAAATACACTTTTTTCTTTATGTACCTCCATTACTCTTTTATTTTGCCTCAAAACTGCTCAATCAGTTCTGACCCACCCTGTTTTTATCATTAGCCTTCTTTGAGCAGGTGACTCAGACCATATATGATCACTTGCTATATTTGGGCTATAGGAATTTGCTAAAATTATTAATGCATTTGCCATAAACAAATGCATTTCCTGCTGCTGACTCCATAGCTAAGTAAAAAGTCTGTACACTAAACAAAACTTGTGATGCTAAGGTGATAGATTCAATTGCTTGTAATACTGTGTAATGTGTATGGAGTACAGGATCAAAACTCAATGGTAATGTTTCTGATTACCAAAATTGCAGCTGTAATATATACGTTTGATACCGGATACATGCAACAACTTTGGGCCTTGGCCAAATCTGTGAAGTGGCTGGTCATTTAAGCAAAGCAGAGTTGGAGCAGTGAGTTGTGTGTTTGAGACTGCAACAAGCTGTGGATGTTGTGTGATGTTAAGAATCAGTGTCAGGTTTAACAGCCTAATTAATTCTAACATCACTATGCATATATGGTGTCATTGCTGCCTTGGATTCTTTTGTTTATTGAAAAATTTTAATTTTTCTGGCTTTTCAGATACAATAGATCATGATAACGATGCGAGTTTATGGCTGCTTGATACGTTCAAGCCAGCAGGGCAAACTAGGGACATGTTGGCTACGAGGCGTTTCATCCCATTTTAAGAGCGTCAGAAGAGAAAGTTCTGCAGTGCCACATAAGCTGGTAATTTCCCTTTAAGATTTCATATAATGAAGATCATTTTAGAAAAACTTGCTCTTTCCTTCAATATGTTTGAACCAATGTAATAACTGAACTTATTTGCCACATAACTTATTATTATTTATTTCTCTACATAATTTTTGTAGCATTGCTTGTTATCCTTTCATATTTGTTTTTATTGCTGCAGTTCACTGGAAGTATTTTAGATGTTCAACCTTTGGTGTTCACTTGTTTTTCTACTATGATGCTCTGTCAGCCTCTGTGTATAATAATGGCATAACTATTCATATAAAATAGGAATCTTACAGCAGCCTATGATTTTAAGAATAAGTAATATGAGAAAGATCTTTGCATGTAGTATTATATATGCATTTTTTTCTCAAGTGTGAAGATAACACCATTGCTTAATTCTACTTGCAGCTTTGGCATGATAGTTCTTCTCCAAATTATATCTGAACACCTGCCATGTTATGTTATTTATTAACACTGGTGTACTGCCAGAACTTTTTGATCCCAGGCCATAGATGAAGGGTTAATAAATTGAGCTTGTTAGTTATTATCAAGCTTTATTCAGTCCTGCCAAAAGTCCATAGTGTGCAGCTCTTTTCCAGCTGACCTAAATTATGTAGTTACATTTCTTTACTTGGTTTAGATACCAGTAATTTACTTGAGATAAAACATGTGAAGTTGTATTACTGCTTTGAAGAGTGGGCTATGATGCTTACAATCACCCCATTATCAACAATAATTAATATTTCAATGTGAATAGATAATATAAGAGATAATGAGCATCTGAAGTGATGTTATTTACTCTGGTTATTCAGAAATGCAGGGTTGCTCTGGGTGCCTGCCTGGATAGCTGCCCACCTACCCACTCAGGCTGGGCTTTAAATAAAAAAAAGTTAAAAAAACCTGTATAGTAAAATGTGCTAGGGCAAATTTTCGAAGATCAACATAAATGAGAATAACTTTGAAGCTCAGTATTAATGAAATAGGTAAATGAAAGAAGTTAACATACCCATTAAACGCATTTTGCCTGTTTTTTTTTTTGATAAAACATTGTGTTTTTTGCTACCCTGCTCCAGACACTGGCCACCTGGGATCCTCTGAGCATAAATTCTCATTTTTAATTTAATTGGTTTATAAATGGATTGTTTTTAATTTTTTTATTGCATTTTTTCTGCATAGGTAAATAAGATGATGTGATGACCATGCAAGTTTCTCTGACACACAAATGCACTTTTACTATTTGTTGTATGTTCATTCAGTAGAATGGATGCAATACTAGGTTGAATATTATTGTGTTTTGTTCCAGAAACAACCTCTGCTACCATTTTCTGCTTTTCTGACTGATTCTTTTGCACGGCAACACAATTACCTGAGAATATCCCTGACCGAACGCTGCAATCTGCGCTGTGAGTCCTGCAGCCCTGTCCAGTGCAAGCATTTCTCTCTACCTACTTCTTGGCTCCTACCCTTAAAGAAACATTAATTTGGGCTATCTTGGTGTCCATCACATTAACATTGTGGTTAATGGATTCTTGCAACCCGTGCTAGTAGATGTGCCAATTCCATTTTTGACACCTTTTTTTATTTAAAATTTTTTTTATGTAAACACATAGCAATGCCATGTTTTGTGATGTAGCATTAAAGGCCATATTCTTCAACAATTTTTTTTTTCTTAAAGTAAAAGTGAAGAAGAATTTGTGGTGTAAATTGTGGTAAAAAACATAACCCACCCTGAAAAAAGTATAATTTCTTTGTGGGCTGTGCTAGCATTTGTTGGTGATTGTATGCTCATCACCCCACCATTACCTTGATGCTGGCTCATGTGATGCTCATCACCCCACCATTACCTTGATGCTGGCTCATGTGGTGCTCATCACCCCACCATTACCTTGATGCTGGCTCATGTGGTGTTCATCACCCCACCATTACCTTGATGCTGGCCCATGTGGTGTTCATCACCCCACCATTACCTTGATGCAGGCCCATGTGGTGCCTATTGCCTGCAGTGCTTGTATAAAATATGAAGTAGCATTGCACTGGCATGCTGGGGTGCAAGACACATTGAGGGCAACCCACATACATGGCTTGGACGTGTCTTTGGCATCACTCAATTCTCAAATGCTCTGATAGTAGTCCTTAAACATCTCTTTTATGTTACGTTTATATGTATAATATTAATTCGTAATGCAACAAGCCTTTGAAATGATAAATTAACTCTAATGCCTATGCTTAGCACCTTCATAGAGTAGCATGAAAAATGCCAGCTTACACTAGTTTCTTTTCTTGTCAGCTCTCTACAGAAGTTTGCATAAACTCATTGTTTACATTTTCCAGCTTTGCTATAGTAAATAGAATGTATTAACAGTTGAAAGAATTTTTATCTAATGCCTACCTCTGTGCAGGTCAGTACTGCATGCCCCCAGAGGGCGTGCCACTCTCACCCTCAGAGCAGATGCTCTCAACGCCAGAGCTGCTGCGACTCACCAAGCTCTTTGTGAGTGAGGGCATCGACAAGATCAGGCTGACGGGCGGTGAGCCCTTCATCAGGAAAGACCTCGCACATATTGTAGGTGTGTAGCTTGATCCATATTAGGGACTCTTAATAAATTTTCAACAACCCCGGATTCTGGAAATTTCACTGCATGCCCTGCCTCCAAGCTGTACATTTAATTAATCCCCATACCTAATCAGTTATTAGTTGTATTAAATTGCAAATTCACCAGGAATTTAGAAGCAATGAAAACACATATTACAGTCACCATATCCTCCATCTTGATATGTATTAACTCTAGACCAGCACCTTGCTGTGCAAGTTGTCAAAGTGTAATGCTGATTCTAGCTTACAGTGAATTAAAAGTGTAATTTGATAATGCTTCAGGGTTCAGGCTTGTGTGTTGACTAGAAAACACCACCATTAGTAGGTAATATTGTGAGCAGGATCCATTACCAGCCCTTATGTGCTGAGCAGAGAACATTGCGGCGATGGGTGTGAAGCACATTGGTATCACCACCAACGGGTTGGTGCTGAAGCAACGGCTGGGGGAGCTGGTGACGCTGGGGCTCACCCACATCAACATCTCCTTGGATACTCTCGTCCCTCAGAAGTTTGAGTTCATCACCCGAAGGAAGGGCCACCAGCGGGTGATGGATGGCATACAAGTGGCTCTTGCAGCCCCCCTGCAGGCGGTGAAGGTGGGGTAGTGGGTGTTGGGGGTAGAGGATAGGGCTGTTGAGGGCAGAGGGTAGGGCTGTTGAGGGCAGAGGGTAGGGCTATTGGGGGTAGAGGATAGGTCTGTTGGGGCAATAAGTCTGTAAATCAATGCAAGTCTTTTAACTTTGAGCTACTATGGCTCGTGAAGCTCTGTGTATTCAGGTCAATAAGATGGATGATAAACATTAAAAATATGAACACCAAATTTGGGTACCAAAATCTCACAGATGATCCTTCCGTAAAATTCTTGGAATCTTATTCCATGGAAAGGTTGCATAGTATTAAATTGAATGAGTTGTCAGCCTTGGTCATCGTGGATAGTTATACTAACTATCATTGTGGTAATGTGCTGTTTGTGGTGCGCAGCTGAACGTGGTGGTGATGCGTGGCACCAACGATGATGAACTCGTCGACTTCGTGCGACTGACGGAGCAACAGCCGCTGGACATACGCTTCATTGAGTACATGCCCTTTGATGGCAACAGGTGGGGCAGGGTGCTGCCCTTTGATGGAAACAGGTGGGGCAGGGTGCTGCCCTTTGATGGCAACAGGTGGGGCAGGGTGCTGCCTTTTGATGGCAACAGGTGGGGCAGGGTGCTGCCCTTTGATGGCAACAGGTGGGACAGGGTGCTGCCCTTACATGGCAACAAGTTAATGGCTTCTACTTTGAACTGCTAGCTGGTACAAATGTTCTACTTGAAACCTGTGATTGGAATACCAAGTAAAATTCTACTTAACACCTACAAGTAAAATAGCTTCTATTTAAACATGCTCACTACTGTCTGGTGTGGTGACACTCACCATTCTCAGCACTCACCACTTTTTGGTATGTTATCACCCACCCCTCTCTCCACTCCCTGGTATGGTACCATTCACGGTGACTCACCCCTCTCACTATACCTGGTACAGTGCCATTCACCCCTTCTCATCACTCACCACTCGCCGGTATGTCACCACTCACCCCACCCCCTCTCATCACTCATCACTCGCCGGTATGTCACCACTCACCCCACCCCCTCTCATCACTCATCCCACCCCCTCTCACCACTCATCACTCGCCGGTATGGCACCACTCACCCCACCCCCTCTCACCACTCACCACTCGCCGGTATGGCACCACTCACCCCACTTCCCTCACTACTCACCACTCGCCGGTATGGCACCACTCACCCCCTCACCACTCCGGTATGATGCAGGTGGCAGGCGGCGCGTATGATGCCGTACTCTGAGATGCTCAGCACCATCACTCAGAAGTTCCCCGACACGCAGCGCATCTCTGACAAACCCAACGACACGTCCAAGGTAAACACGACACTCATAGTACTTATTTTTGTCCTAATATTGACACATTGTATGCACTGGGCAATGATTCATCCTATTGTCTGAATAATGATAGTCATTTCTAGCCCGCATTTACGTTCATCTTCCTCGAGTTTATTGTAAGTTTTCCTTCACTAAAGTGCTTCTACGTTGACGACTTTTCCTCCTTATTTGCTTGAACATGTATATTTGCTACACAAGTATAAATGTAGAATCTCTACTTAGAAGAGTGGAATTTATACTTGCTACGCAAGTAGAACGTTTTTACAGTGTAGCTTATGTTATTTGCTTCTAATACCTGAATAGTGTAATAATTGTATATACTGAGGATACGAGCTTCATGTATTGATTTCATAATAGAACTACCGTATAGCGTCTTGAACGTGCCACTACCAGCCATATTTATTAAATGTACTTTATTCATATTTATTGAATATACCTTCTGATCATAACTAAGTTAAGCTATCAGCGAGACTGTGATAATCCTGTAGAATTTCATATGTACAATTGATGTCTTGGTTTTGATGTCTTCAAGACCAGATCATATCACCATTCACAATTCCATGAATTTACTCTGCCTGAATGGCCACTCAGTGCCGACTAGTCCTTGCTTCTTCATTGTACAGGGTGATTCACGGAGACTTCCTCATTTGAAAGCTCAATAAAGAAAGAACTACTAGTAAAGATATCATTACAATATAATTTGTTTGAAAAAGACATTAGCTGAATTTTTGTCACTTGGTTTTGAAGATGACATTGAACAAACGAACTCGCCGAAGCATATTGACGGGTATGTTGGCAATGGCTTGGCTTATGTTGTTCTTCAAGTGAGATTGGGGGCTTGGACAGCCATTGCAAATAATTGACTCTAGGTAACCCCATGAAAAAAAAAATCCCACGGAGCCAAATTGAAGGATTGGGCCGGTCAAAGAAGCTCACCTCTCAAGGAGATGAGGCTGCAAAATGCTGTCTCAGAAGATCCATTGAACATGTGGTGTGGGCCGTGGTTCCATTCTGTTGGAACCTGACATCCCGGACATTCATTTCAGCCAGTTTTGGCAAAAAAAGACATCAATCGTTTGCGTGTGCCGAGCTGCCGTCGTCATTACTGCACGCGTTAGTTTTTCTCAAAGAAATAAGGGCCAATTATGCCAACTTTTGGCACCCCACACCACACAGTTAGGCGTTCACAATGAAGTGGCCGCTGGTGGAGTTCATGCGGATTGCTATCACTCAACAACGCATGTTTTACTTGTTTATGCTGCTGGAAATGTGAAAGTGAGCCTCATCATTAAAGAAACCAACTGCATCGTAAGGTAAGCTCTCAAGAACCGAATACAGAACCAAGTATGGAATGCTCATTGAGTAGCAATAATGGAACGGCCATTAGAAAAGTATGCCTCGACGGCAAAAGATAAGGACGCCTCCTCAGAAAAAATACGTCTCGACAACTGCTCACTTGTCCAATGCATAGGTAGTGGCAACTGACAAGGTGAAACACAAACTTCATGATCTTGCCCTTCATATGAAATACTCCCCAACAATTTCCTACAACATGAGGCAGCTTGTCGCGAAATACAAAACAGGTAGTTTCCGTGAATCACCCTGTATATCAGGCCTATTATTTCTTTCACTGTATATCAGGCCTATTATTTCTTTCACTGTATATCAGGCCTATTATTTCTTCACTTGTAAGGAATTTATACAAACATAACTGCTAACAATTTTATTGAAACTCCAAAGGATAGGCTTCGGATCCAGAGAAGTAGAAAGCGGAACTGAAGTGGATGCAGTTGAGGAAACTGAAATTAGAAAAAGAAACCTTACTTAACCCATTAACGCCCAAATTTTTGATTTGTGAAATTTCTGTCTGAACACCTTCATATGGTGTAAATATTTCATATAAAACAGTTTCTGCACAATTTTAGAGGATATAATGAGAGTAGCAGTAGTTTAAAGAAAAAGTCCCAAATGGGGATCATGGGCAAAAGGGTAATAGAAAATACCAATTATTTTTCGTCACCGTTCTTATTATTATTTCCAAATTTATGAAGTGAGTATGTGTTATTAGTGCCTGTTTCTAATG
This sequence comes from Hyalella azteca, assembly GCF_000764305.2. Lineage (NCBI taxonomy): Eukaryota > Metazoa > Arthropoda > Malacostraca > Amphipoda > Hyalellidae > Hyalella > Hyalella azteca. The sequence goes on along the minus strand of NW_025941312.1, from coordinate 15,010 downwards.
CTAAATGCACATTCCTTTATTTGTCACCACAAAATTAATGAGATTGCATAAAGAAGTATTGCTCCTTTGAAACTAAATATAAGAAAGTAATAATTACACTCAAAATGAGAGTAATTTCACTGATGCCATTCAAGGAAGCTTTCAACGTATAGCCCAACGATGCACTTGGTACATTTCTTTCGGACATTTATTTTGCAAACGACGCAATTCCGTTGTCTTTCAACATCTGTTCGCTGCAGAACATGCCCTGAATTACTTCTTCCAAAGTCTTCTATCACTCGCCGCTTCGATTCCTTACTGAATGATGGGCGACCTGACTTCTTAGGATCTGACAAAGATGATACTTGCACATATACCCATAATACCCTTACTATTCTCCCCTTGAATTCCAGCAAGGGCATTTGTCCGTTTGCCTTGTAAAGCAGGAGTGGATTTATGACTGTCATATCAAGAAAGTTTGTGAAAAATGAAAAATACCATTTCTTTCCATGAACTTTTATCCTGTATTTATTGATGAGCCAATCCATTTTATTCACGCCACACGTGTACTTGTAATCGGAACAATTTTTGGCCTGCACGAGTTCTCAATGTTGAATTGTCATTGAAACGATGGTTTTGCTTCAGCTCAAGCTACCGGTCCGACTGTTCTGGTTCATTTCCAAACCAAAAACATGCGATGAAATGATTTATTTTGCACCATTTCTTCAATTTCCTTTACTAAATGAATGAAAATGTTGCTAACTTTTGTTACTTTATGAAAATTTAGGTAATACATCAGTATGTGGTAAAATACATTTTCCTTGACTTTACGATATTCTTACTGCCCATGATCCCCAAATGGGGATCGGCATAAAATGCATATTTACTGCAATACTAACAGTATAATTGAGACTAACCTTACCATTTTCAGAAGAACATAGACTATTCTACCACCTACTATGGTATTATGAATCAGAAATGTTTATAAATGGGAAAAATGTACATGTCAAAAATTGACATCTCTGTCATATCACGATTAAGGTCACTTCTCTCAGAAAATTTCATCTATTCGATTTTTCAGACAAAACGATACAGTTTTAACTGATCTCAATTGATGTCTATAACCTTTATGTATACTTTATTGAAGAAGAACATGTTCCTGATCAATACTTCAGGAATAATATCCACAAAATCAAACGATCCCCAATTGGGGATCATGGGCGCTAATGGGTTAAGAATCTCTCTTCTCTGGTTTGCCACTATGTTTGAAGACTGATCACAAATTACATTTCAATCAATTAATGTTTGACCATTTTCTTATTTTTTAGTGATGAAAAGGAAAATAAGGCTATAGGAAAAGGAAAGGGTGAAATTGGCCAGATTCACAGGTATTTTTATCCTTGTCAATAAAAGTAGGCCTATTCATGATCATTCATGGGTGGCATCTGCCCATTTTCCAGTACCAGCTCTCTTCACAGTCTGCTGTGTCATGTGTGCCTGTGGCAGCTGAGCAGCTCTATCAACAACACACAAGTTAGGGTAAATGCGGTATATTCCGACACTTTAAGGACATAGCAAAAAATGAATGGCTCTAAAAAATACACCGTACAAACACTCTCAAAACACCACACTACGTGCCAGCAACAATGAAACATCACAGAGCCTTTAGAATGCAAACATACCAAATCCATATATTCCGACACGGCGTGTGACTAAATTTTGAATTTTGTGACACTAATTCCGGCCGCGCTACAAACTCTACTAATTTGTAATTCCAACACTCTTGTGTTCGAATTCTGATCGCTGTGTGAGCTGTATTGGAATACGACACAGCTTTGAATTAGAACACTATTGAAT